>NC_133660.1:115954345-116244345 GCF_037893015.1 Macrotis lagotis | reverse complement strand
ACAGAACAGAAAAAATAGAGATGATGCTGGGGTTTGAGAAAAAACATAGTAATCTTGGACATACTGAGGCAATTGATAATAAGAAATTCAAGTTTGAGAGATTAAGTCTAGTTATATAGATTTGTGAGTTATCTCCATAGAGATGATAATTGAATGCATAGAAAATGATGAGATAATCAAGGGAAAGAAGGTAGAAAGAAGGAAGAAGAGGGCTCTGGGGAGAATCTTGATTCTAAGACAATGTGAATTTATGAATTTGAAGAGACAATTTTTAGCTCCAAATAGTGAGAAAAAAAGTCTTAATCAAGGAATCAAAGGACCATGGATTTAATAATAATAATACCTAGAATTTGTGTGGTGTTTTAAGGTTTTCAAAGCACTTTACATATGTTAACCCATCTAATCTCCCTATTTTAGATTTGAGGAAATGAGACAGAGGTTAAGTGACTTGCCCAGGGTCACAAAGCTAGTAAGTGTGTCTGAGACAGACTTCAAACTCCCTGACTTTGAGTTTGTATTTTAGACCCTGTGTCAGCTAACTGAGCAGAATCTGTGAGTAGAGAGAAATTGGTATTGAGGATAGTTCAAATACAAGTTCAGTCTCCGTGATTTAGAAATGGAAGTAAACTTCAGAGGTCTTTGAATCCAAATCTTTACTTTTATAAATGAGGAAGCTGAAAACTAGAGAAGGTTAATGATTTGGCAAGGTCACAGAGTCAAGGGTGGGATCATAACTAATGTTCTTGGAATACAAGATGATTCTCTTGATTCTCTTCTCACTGTACTGTGTTACAAAATCTAAGAGTGGAATGGGTTGAATTTGTAATGAGTGGGTTCCTTCACTCTGGTGGTCCTTACAGAAAAACTGGAAGATGACTAGGCCTGGAAGGTGTCATCTGTCTGGGGGGGGGTAGTTTCCACACCCAGTCCAGTGGGCCCCTTGGTTCATTTACTCATTTTTTGGTTTTTGCATGGCAATGGGGTTAAGTGACTTGTCCAAGGTCACACAGCTAGGCAATTATTAAGTGTCTGAGGCCCAATTTGAACTCAAGTCCTCTAGGGTTGGTGCTCTATCCACTGTGCCACCTAGCTGCCCCCAGTAAGCCACTTGGAATCTGAGGACTCAAAGCAAACATATTTAATAATAAGTTCATGGGAGAACCACAGCAGTTTCCATATACTTCCTTTCCCCTTAGGGCCTACAGCTAGGTCTCAGATCAGTAGTCCTCTAGGCAGGTATATTCTAGACCTGCCAGGTTTCTTTTGGTGTCTTGACTCACTACTTTCAGTGTGACCAAAGACATCTTCCACCTCTGGGATACTATGGGTCTCCATACCAGCCCTCCTTGTTTCTAGGGAAGGGGTCACATTTGTGGTATCTAGGTACAGACATTATTAGAATTGCCTAATGACAAATGTTTACCTATTTCTACACTAGAATGAATGTAGGAGGAGTGGGCGGTCCTTCTATGAACAAACCAAGCATTGAACATTAATAGACACTTTTTTATCAGTGGTGTTGTTGGTCAGTCATTTTTAAGTCATATCTAACCTTTTGTGACCCCATTTAGGATTTTCTTGGCAAAGATACTAGAGTAGCTGGCCATTACCTTCTTCAGCAAGCAGGATTATATGACTTGCCCGGGGCTGCACAACTAAGTATCTAAGGCCAGATTTGAACTCACAAAGATGAGTCTTCTTGACTCCAGGCCTGCACTCTATCCATTGCCACCTATTAGGCATGCCCCTATATCAGAGGGGCCCCAGTCTCTTTCTGTTGTAGTATGGCAGTAAGAATATAATAGCTTCTTAACTGACACATTGTTATCAGTCTTATTATGGCTTTCTTCATTCCTGTCATTGGATTATGGTAATTTTTTTTCGTCATGGGTTTTAATCAAAGTAGAAGTCTTCCATTTACTGACAGCTTGGGAGAGCTGTAACTACAGTGAGTCTGACTTCACACTGTCACCAAATTAGAACACAAACAGAAAGCTAGAGGCTTTCGCTAGTCTCCTCCCACCCTCCAATTAAAAACAAAGCAACTTTCTGAACAGCAGGCTCCTTTTTTCAGGCTTTAGACAAAAGGAAAAAATAGGCAGAGGGCACCTGCTTTTTTCTTCTTCCTTCCTCCTTCCTCCCAGTTTCAAAGCAAGGAGCTGCAATCCAGCAGAGGGCGGGTCTCAGATCACATATTCCAATTTGGCTAATGGCATCTCTAAGAAGCAAAATATCATTCGCTTGTCACTGTGGTGCTTAAACAGCATCAAGACCTTGGCAGATCCTCTTGACTCAGTGGAGACACCCTGTATATGGGGTCTTTAGGTAGAGCTTCTTGGAGAACAATCATACCTAGTTATCTAATACCTAGAACGAATTCTGTTGAGCAGATGCTAAGAGTAGGGGGACAATGGTTCTGGGCCAGTCTGGATACAGATATAATGTCAGAGGCACAAGGTAGGAAGGTTGCCCCCTGGGACACCATGTCCAATGGCAATGTCTTGGTGGTCCCATAATGTTGATGATGTTTTTATCCTTTCTTCTCGAAGAAGACCACAATATCAGGGAGATGATACCATGACAAACAAGTGAATTGAATTTGAATGGGGGGGGGGTGCTGTGCTAAGTCACCAGCCTCACTTTCTCCTCCAGAATCATCTGGGTCCAGGAACCAGAAATGAATCAGCACACCTGGAGATGACCTTGGATGTGAGATAATCAGGGTTAAGTAACTGGCCCAAGTATGATAGTATGATAGACTTGCCTTTGATAGAGAACTCAGCATATGAGTTGAGCCTTAAAACATTAGCATCAGAACTGTAGGAGACCCAGTCAAAATACCAGAACATTTCTTGGATTATATTCTATTAAGAACAAAGACAGTCAAATGTTTAAAGGGAAATTTCCATGAGGTTAAGGTACTGTTCCAAATAGTAGCTGCTGCTGTTGCTGCTGCTGCTGTCAGACAGGAATAGGAAATCAAAGATAAGTGCCATTTGTACTATTCTTATAGGTAGTACTAGCTAAAATTGAACAAAGCTCTCATCATCCCTTAACTCTCTGGTTCTGAGGGGAGGGTATGCAAAGGCTCTGGGGTAGTTGCATGGGAATATCTATAATGTAACTTCTCTATTCAAGCCCTCTCTTTGCAGGCCACAGTGGCAGTGACACCAGTGACCTTATCCTCTATTTGGCTTGTAAATATATTCTCAGAAAAGGTGATAGGGAGAAGCCATTTAGACTCTTTCATCACCTTGTACTTGAGATAATAGGATCACAGAACCAGTAAGATCTGGAAGGGACCTCAGAGATCCCCTTATTTTGTTCTTATTTTAATTCAACCCCCTTATTTTGTTATTGTTGTTCAGTCATTTTCAGTAGTGTCTGACCATTCATGACCTCATTTGAGGTTTTTTTGGGGCAAAGATACTGGAGTGGTTTGCCATTTTCTTTTCCATTTCATTTGGCAAATGAGGAAGCTGATGCAAACAGAGTGAAGTGACTTGCCCAAGGTCACACAGTTAGTATAAATTTCTGAGAAATCAGGAAGATGATTCCTAATTTCAGGCTTGGTGCTCTATCTACTTCACCCAGCTGCTTCTCTCATTTAACTGATGGAGAAACTGAGGTTCAGATAGTAAAGTATTTGCCCACATTCATACATGTAGTATCAGCACTAGAATGAGAACCCAGGTAATTTGACTCCAGAACCCAGTTACTCTGACTCCAGAACCTGGATAAACTGACTCTAGAATTCAGCTATCTTGACTCCAGAACCTAGGTACTCTGACTCTAGAACCTGGGTACTCTGGTTAGAACCTAGCTGCCTTGGCTCCAGAACTCAGGTACTCTGATTCCCAAACCTGAATCTTTTAATTGATTATGTTTTAGCCAAACTGACCTGCCTTTGCACTGGGTGTCTCACCTAAACCCCCATACTTGGAATCCCTTCCCTTCTCACCTCTGCCTCTTGGAACCACTAGCTCCATTCAAGGTTCTGATCAAGATCCACCTCCTTCATGAAGCCTTTCATAATTCCTCCTATGGTTAGTGCTGTCTCCCAGTCTGAAATGATATATTAAAGACAGCATGCAGATTTATATATAGGCTGATTGCTGCTGTCATGCCCTCCTCACCAACCATGAGGGTTGACTGTCAGTATATACTCAGCTGCATCTTTATACAAATACCTACAATTAAGAGGCAAGTAGAGAATATATTAGTTAAGCTAAGTTACACAATGTGTCCTTGTGATTTCCTTCTCAGTGGAGAGTCTGCCAGAGAACCTCATGCAGTCTTGAAGGGACAGTAGTTCTATTATAAAAGCCAACTATGTTGTTGTTTGTCCTTCATTCTTGAAGAAGACCATGACATCAGGGAGATGACATCATGATGTGCAAATGAACAGGATTTGAATGAGCAAGGACCATGCAAAGTCACCAGCCTTACTCCTTCTATTTGGATCCTGTGTCAAGAGATAGATCAGGGTAACTAGAAAAGACACCAGATGCAGTGGGATACCTTGACCTTTTTTAAGTTAAGGTCTCCAGGTCTCAGTTTAACTGAGGCTACCCCCCTTAGTGATTAAAGCTAGATAAGAAATGATCTCTTTTACATTATCTACCAAAAAAATCCATCAGGGAGGGGAAGACTTTTAGGATTTCTGGACAGAACAGAAACAATTGCTATTTATACTGGCCCATCAGAGTCCAAGAAGTGACCAAGTAGGACTTAGCCTGGGATCTCTTATTGTATTATTGATAATCAATGAAAGCCAGAGTGATTAGGTTTAAGCTTATGGTGCCTACAAATGAAATCTAACCTGTAAACCCCAGAGATAATTTGCAAGTTTTCAACAATCAAAATTTATACATGTTTGAGCAGAGCATCCACATGTAGGGGTAGGATTCCATATGTGGACAGAAGGGAGAAGGGAGGGAAAAAAGATGGGAAAGAAGGAAGAAAGGAAGGAAGAAAGGGAAGAAAGAAGGAAGCTCAGAAGGAAGGAGCTATGTTGCCCAACTGGAACTGACAAATTGGGTCCCCAGTGGAGCAGCTCCTACAATTCACAGAATGTTGTTTGTCCTTCCTTCTGGAAGAGGACCATGACATCAGGAAAGTGATATCATGTCTTGCAAGTGAATTGGATTCACTGTGTTTATGCTCTGTTGAAGATATTACACCAGAGGAAGGGGTGGGGCCATTTAGCTGAAGACCCTGCTTGATTTGATTTGCCAGGAAGTCTTCTATTTGGGAAGGTTCTGGGTTCCCTTTCTCATACTTTCCCCCTCCCTCTCTTCTTCATTCAAGGACTTTCTCTTTTTTCTACTATTGAGTATATATATATATATGGTTTTTATTTTTGGATTAAGTAGACTAAGTAATGAGGGATTAGTTTTTAATGAATGTTAAAATCTGTCCTAGATCCCTTACCTTGGGACTGTGATATTTGCCTGAGTTTAATTGTTCCAGTTGCAATATTATAAGGGAAACATTCTATTGGTGGTGTTCTAGTGCTTTCTGCAATCACATTATTACCATATCATAATATAATTTTATGACTGACTTGCCTACAACTTTATGGGGCTGCTACAAACCTCACATCTGTCACCAGAGATAGCTTTCCTTTCCATCTTTCATCTAATTTTTTTTCCCTTTCAGTCCTTCTGTTCTAGCTCTTGCAAATCCTTTTTTTCCCTCCTACTCATCAATGAACCCTAGCCCTCTTTTAGTTACTACTCCTTGATCAGCATACTTCTGCCAGAAGCAGTTGATCCCTTACAATTTATCCTTTGTTTGGTCCTTGATAGGCCTATTGTTATTCCTTTCCTGCATGCCCCCATGCCAACATATTGTTTCCCTGTCATGGACAGAGCCCATCAAAGAGGTGAGGGACAGATCTATTTCCATCCAGCTCTAATGTTCTTTTTCCTTTCGTCAACACAAGAACAAGATATGGAGCTCATTTGGAACTTCACATGTAAATTCACATCTTCCTAAGAACAGTGGTGTTGAATGTCACTTGTAGTGGGAAGTAGGCTGGATTTGGACTCAGAAACCTGGGTTTGAATTCTGCCTCTGATACTCCCTGGATGATCTTGGTTGCGCTGCCTCACCTTTATAAGCATTTCCTAACTCTTAAGTGACAAACTCTAAGTATTCCAAAAGACCTTGGATTCCAAAGAAAAGACTTTTTCTGAAGTAGAAAAAAACTACCTACAGTCAAAATTCTGGGAATTAACAAATCTCTAAGTTATGAGGATAAGAATAATTCATAGTATTACTGTAGTCTATAAATATGTGAAGTCCTATTCCCTAAAAGAACTGAAGATGAATTCTCTAAGAAGTAAGCTAAAAGAGAAATCATAGAACTCACTCTTCTTTTCTTGGGGATATGATTGTCTCTTAACTGAAGATTCTTACTAATGGCAGAAGTTTAAGCAGACCACAACCATGTGCTTAACAGAACATCACCAAGTATAGACTATATTTGAGACTAGTGGGGAGCAAGCAGTTAAGATCTTATCACTAAAAGAAATGTGTCCTTGCATCCCCAGAGGCACAGATTGCTCCTTCATATGTATATCCTGGCCACATTCCCTGACTGTATGCCCCACAATTCATGCATTCTAAGGAGTATCCAACCTTTCCACTATTGCTATATGGTTTTGTTGGAGAGTGTGCCCCAAGGTTTAAAGGTGAGTACTTTGTTGCTACTTTATAATGCTATATTATTAAATACCTAATTGTGTCTTTTAGCTATTAGTAAAAGTAAACATGTTGGCAAATTCTTGTGGATCATGATTTGTGTTACCACAGCATATCTGAGGGTAGTTGTTTTAGGATCCCCAAGGGCAAAAGAGGAATGCCCCAGTTTTTACATCTGTAAAATAAGATAAAATGATCCTGGAATAAAATGATCCAGGCTGGCTCTGATATTCTATGAACACAAGAGAGTTCTCATTTTGAAGCCAGTTAAAAACTCCTAATCATAATGGTGTGACTTCACTTTTATCACATGGGCTCTCTTCAGAAAGCATGTGCTAGGCAAAGAAGACATTCCAAGACCATGTCATTGGCCAAATCAATTTTTACCTCTTCTTATTTCCTAGTAAAAGAGAACTTATCCTTCTCTGATGTTGTCTTAGCTGCCTTTCCATTCTACTACCTTTCAGTACCCTTTATCGCATCTCCCAGGTTAGCTGGAGGAGAGCAGCAAAAGCAATAACTAGAACGGTTTTGCCTTCTTTCAGGCAACATTTTCCTTTTTTGAGATGTAGTGAATAGGGTGAAATACTTGGTCAATTATATTCTAGTCTAAAGATCTGGAAAGAACCTGGGATCACATTCTGTCTCAAGTCTTGATTGTATAATTTAGGGAAAGCCAATTCACCTTTCTGACCCTTAGTTTCCTCACCTGTAAAAGGAGGACTTGATAACTTCTAAGGTCCTGTGTAGTTATAAATCTGGGGCCCCTGGCATCTGTGGTCCAATACTCTAGGTTCGTCCCTTTTCACGGTAACACCCACAAGTGGTATTCCACATGTGTAGCCAGCAGCAGTTGGTATCTGTTATGGTATAGCAGAGAGTGGCAGGGGAGTTGGGAACTGCGTAGCAAAACTGTTAAAAATCTAAATGCTTTTGGAAGTTATTAATGTGTCACAGCAGCAACCTCTCTAGTGGGGACCATTTAATTCATGTTAATTGCTGATGGTTCACCGTGTAGCTGGGGAAGGATTTGTGAAAAGCTCTACAATGGACCTATAACTCATTCTGAAGACACTGGTCTGCTGTTCTTCATTGCTCACACCAGCACACAAATACTGCCCATCCAGAGCACTGTCCCTCAAAGCTACAACTAGCTGAAACTGACCCTGAGGCAAATTTAGTTGCTATTGAACTGTTCTGGACAGCTAGGTAGTACAATAGATGGAGCACCAGACTTGGAGTCAAGAAGATCTGAGTTTAACTCCAGCCTCAGACTTACTAGCTGTGTGACCCTGGGAAAGTCACTTTGCCCTGTTTGCCTCAGTTTCCTCATCTGTAAAATGAGCTGGAGAAGGAAATGGCAAGACAATCCAGTATCTTTGCCAATAAAACCCTAAGTGGAGTCTAAGAAAGTCAAACAGGAATGAAAAATGACTAAACAACAGTGGGGAGACACAAGGAATAGTGTGAGTGGGGAGGGCATGGCTAAGTAGGGATTAATGCACATGTGGTAGGAAAGGGGAAAATATATACAAGTAAGAAAGGGCAGCCTGCCACCCTCTACTAACTCCCAACATCAGATTTCCTTAGGACTGATTGTGTCCTGGACCTGTAGAGGGTGAGGAGGTGAGATTTGGAAGGGACTTTGAAAGGAAATTTGTACTTCACTAGATGTTGGCACTTTGGAGCAAAACTGTTTCTCTGTGATCGTTATGGATCTGCTATCTCATTAGATAACTCCTTCTCATTTAAAGGAAAAGTTATTTCCCCTCTTCCAGTGCTATTTGACTAAGAAGTATTTTTTGTAAACCTATTTGTATGATTTTCCTATCCTATTTCAAGATTTTCATATTGGACATGGGAGCTGGATTACATAGTATTGTAGACCATATCTATCAAGCTCTTTGGCATGAATCCCTCTGATTCTCCCATTTTTTTTACCCTTCAGTATGCATATTTCTTTTACTACATTTTCTATATGGGAAAAGAGACAGACTTGAAATAAAGTAACTACTATGTAATGGCCCTACCAATAGCTGACCTTGCACCCTTGTGAAATCATCCTGTGATGCTTCTAGTGGTGATGGCTCCAGTGTAAAGTTAATAGAGTATAAAGAAAAAGGAATTGCTGGGTGAGAGACCAGTCTATACCTGGCTCCATGTTGGCAGATTATAGACATTTGAGAAAAAGGGGAATATAATTGGCCTTTTAACTTACCTTTATCCTGCATCCCCACTTCTTCATTTGAAAGAGATGGAGGTGTATTTTGTACTCATTCATGCTCTGTTTCAGTTACCTGCAGCAGTAACTTAGTTCATATATTTATTACCCCTCTGTGGGAAGTTGTGCCTGACTTGTTTTCATTCCTTTACCTTTTAAAAATATCACTTCTCACAGTTGTTGTTTTTCCCTTCTGTAAAAATGTCTTTTTGTCAACTTCTAAAATTTCTTTCAGGATCTTTGAACACTCAAAATAATGTCCCCCTACCCCTACCCCAGCACATGCTCCACTCCTCCAAAAACAATGACTTTGAGTTCCTTCTTCAAGAATGAATAAAATCTACTTTATCACACAGTTGTAAGAGCATGGTTAGAGTCAAAGGATCTGAATTCAAATTCTTTACTATTGTCTGACTTAGTACAGCTAGGTGGCATAATGGATAGAGTGCTAGACCTAAAGTCAAGACTCATATTCCTGAGTTCAAATCCAGCTTAGACACTTACTAGCCATGGGACACTGGATGAGTCACAACCCTTTTTGCCTCAGTTTTCCCATCTATAAAATTAACCAGAAAAGAAAATGACAAACCATTCCAGTATCTGTCAAGAAAGCCCCAAATGGGATCATGAAAAGTTGGACATGAAAGAAATGACTGAAACTGAATTGTGTGATTTTGAGCAAGTAACCTTACTTGGCCTCAATTGCCTGATTTGCAAAAAGGAAGGGCTTGATGATCTTTGAGGTGCCTTCTAGCTATTGATCTATGATCTTTTACTCTCTACTGAATAAAATTGTTTCCATTCACAGAAGACATTTGCTGACCATAAGAAATAATAACAGTCAGCAAATGGATTAGAACCACTCTCCATTTTCTTTTTGCCCTAGACTATATTTATTTCAAGGTAGTGACCAGTCCCACAGTCTTCATGATTCTAGTTGAAATCTTATTCAATAACAATGATTGTATTTTTTATCTGAATACAAAAAATAGGTATTTATTTTGTAAGAATGTAACCAGACTTCCAACCAAATGGCCATTCTAAGTGTAACACCTTGTGTGACAACAGAATCACATCTCCTCTGGACTTATGGAGAGAATGACAAAAGGACATTGTGTACCTATGTAAGAAACAAAGTTGGTTTCTGAGTTTGGGGAAAAGAAATAGAGATATTTGATGAAATCATGTAAAGGAAGTTAGCTCTTTGAGATGATTTTCCATGGATGAGTTTGTGCCTTTTCTCTTGGTTTAATCTGAGTTCTCATCTTGCTTCCCAGCAGTAGAGTTCATTCCCTTTGTATATTCTAATTTATATAATTTTATATAATTTATATAATTCTAATTTATATAATATCTCCAATTCTCTTTTTTGCTCTTTAATGCTTGTTATGGTTTCTTTTTATTGGGTGGGGGGAATAGCCAGAATGTTATACCAATATACACTAAGGGCTACTTCCTCCTCCCTCCACATCTCTGTTAGTGAATTTTCCTCCGATTTCAGATGCATACCCTTAGACTACATTAGAGATAATTGAGTGGGCAGGTAGAGAAAATTCTAGCCCAATACTCCCTGTTGGAGATAAGTGAGGAAAAGGAACAAGTATCCAGCCATTTTTTTTCTCTTCTGCTCACCTTAATCATCCTTGGAGAAGAAGAATTCAGATTCCAGAAATATCTATCCATTCCACCCTTGAGTTATATCATATTTAGACAACCCATATGGGCATACCTATCTTATATAGAATGGGCATGTGTGTATACAGATATATATCTGTATACACACATATGTACATATATTTATAAAATATCTATATGTTTATATATCATATATATTTGTATTCCCTTATCTCTGTATATATATATATATATATAGATAGATAGATAGATAGATAGATAGATAGATATAGTTCCCCCCCCATTCAGTTCATAAACAAACTCTTTAAAGACAAGGCACATTTCATTTTTATCTTTGATGAGTGTCTAGCTTAGTGGGAACATTTAGTAACTGCTTACTGGTATGAAATGAACCATTCTGTATCCTGGTCTCCGTTTTTTCTAAGGTGCACTGAGATAACGGGATTGCTGATTACACATGTGCCCCAAAACTATTTTATTGTCTCCCTGCTATGTAATTGTTCTGTTCATTTCCCAGTTCTTTAGAGTGTATACTAATTGGTCTGGGAGCTATGACCCATTTTTCTCCATTGAGCAGCCTGTGCCATCTGCGAATCCCCTCGCCTGAATGATCCGAATTCTCTCGAATTCAGTTTTCCTGTCACTTGTCATTTGCTCTGCATCCCAGCTCAGCACCATGGGCTAATCTGGAGATCTCGATTTCTGTCAGTTGTTTCTTTCCCATCTGTACACGAAATGTCATAGATTTGGTGATTCCGTTGTAGGGGAGGGAAAGACAGTGCCACAGGAGAAGTCATGTCTCCCCTATTTGTCAACCTCCTTCCTTACAATGTAGTTCTGTTTGTAATCCTATCTGGGACTCTTTGTGTGCTTTGAGGAAGGGAATCTGAACCAACACTTTAAATGGTTTCCTGGAATTTTCTGACAAGTAGAAATTTCACTTAATGCTTGGAGTTTGTATTGTCTTTCCTCATATTTCCCAGTCAGTGCTACTGGATGCAGTGTAATGAGTAGAAAGAAATGCTAGATATGCAGTCAAAGATCCTGACTTTAAATTCTGGCTACCTGTGTGAATTTAGGCCTCAGGCTCTAAGCCTCAGTTTCCTCATATGTAAAACGAGACCTCAGATAACTTCTAAGGACTCTTGCAGTTATAAATCTATGATTATGATCATAGATTTCTACTTTTTCTTCTCTTTTTTTTAACAAGGCTGTGAAGACCTGTAGCAAACATGGTCACAAATCCAAATTTCCCTTACATGATAGGACCAATATCTACCGATAATTCTCCACACTATGGAGTGGGCCCAGGCCTCTCCTCTTTGCATCTTGAAACAGGAATATGCTTTCCCTAAAAGGAGGCAAGGCTGCCTCCAGGACCTGATTGGCCTTGACTTCTCTTACACAACTTCCTGATCTATAAAGGCATAGAAAGTCCCAGCCAAGTGAAATCTAAGCCCTTCCAACTTGGTGACTAAAGATCACAAGAGTCACTATGTCTTTTACTACTATTTCAATGGCCAGAAGTGTTTCCATTCCTCACTCTCAGTGAGAAAGACTTCCCTTTGAGAAACTAGATAGCATGGTATCTTTGTTGCTTATGCTTGCTGAATTAGGGCATTTTGGTGGTGGTAATGGTGGTAGGGGAAGCTAGGTAGTACAGTGGAGGGGGCAGCTAGGTGGCACAGTAAATAGAATATCAGGCTTGGAGTAAGGAATGCTCATTAGCTTGTGTGACTCTGAGCATGTCACTTGACTCTATTTGACTCATTTTCCCATCTGTAAAATGAGCTAGAAAAAGAAATGGCAAACCATTCTAGTATTTCTGCTAAGAAAACCCCAAATAGGGGTCTCAAAGAATCAGACATGGCCCCCCAACCCAACAAAAAACATTCAAAAAATGTTCATTGATTTGCAAATCAACCTGTTCCAACATTGAATCTGAACTGAAAGTGCTAATGTTCAAACTAATATAATGAAAATCAGAGAAGGTGGGTGAGATTATATTCATTGTTTCTTTTATGTTTGCTGTCTAATTTCTTTCCTGGTGAAGAGGCATTTATTTCAGGTAACATATGTATTCTACCAACATTCATTCACCAACATTAATGATGAATCTAAAAACTATGAGATCAAGCGAGCTGGCCTTCTCAAAGACTGTCTTGGTTTTAGCTCCTCTGTTCTATTATTATACTTTCATACATGAGACAAGATACTCCTTCCCACAACCTCTGATCTGGCAGCTCCTGGGTGTAGCACTAATTAAAGAGAAGATGTAGGAGATGTTCTCAGGACTTTTCCCAAGGTATGGTTTTGAAAGATGATTTTATTTTTCAATTTATTTGAGAGTTAGAAGTTGTAAACATGTCAAAGTTTTCAGATAATCAGTGGGACTGGTTGCTGCCCCAGATTAAGATTGGGGTGGAAAAGTATTAAGTCCTACCACTCAGTCCCTGACTGAAGCATGGTATAGTTGGGGACACTACATTTGAGAGGCAGAAGATTTGGATTTAGTTCCCAGGTCAATTATTTATTAATTGTTTGACCTTGGAGAAGTCTCATCCTTCTGGGCCTCAGTATTCTTATTTTATGATATGAATATGTTAGACTATGTTTTTTTAACCTGGGTCCATGACCTTATTTTAAATTCTTTTTCTTAACTATTTCAATAGAATTGGGTTCCTTTGTAATCCTATGTATTTTATTTTATCCATTTAAAAAAGATTATTCTGAGAAGAGGTTCATATATTTTTCCAGGTTACCAGAGAGGTTCATTACTCAAAGGTTAAGAATCTCTGGAATTGATTATCTCTAACATTTCTTCCAGGTCATTCATTCTGTGATTCTATTAAGTGGTCCATAGAAGGGGTTTTAGGATATTGGAAGAGGACAAGCAGAGACATTTGGCATTGTGAATGGTGGCCAGTGATCAGTTTACAGGAATATAAGAAAGCTAGTAAACAAAAGTGCATGGAGGGAGGAACAATGGGCAAATTGAGTAGCCAAAAGGAAGTTAATGTGTATGTTTCAAAATGTCTGGAAATGGTAAATAACAGAATTTTTTAGTAACAAGTAACTTTTTGATTGTCCATATTCCAATGTGAACTGCTGAGTTTTGAAGTCAGTGTGCTTACGCAGAACTGATTCATCTACTGAATACATCTAGGCCTGATTTACATCTCCTCTTTATTTAATGAAATCTTACCCCCTTTGAAGTATTATATGTACCATGTACTAAGATACTCAACTTTTCAACTTTTCAAAAACTTTTTCTTGTAAAATTCCTTAATTTGGTCAAAATTACGCATAAAAATATCCTCAACTAGCAATAAGCAACAGTCTGATAAATTGGGAGACCATAGAACCATAGAAACTGAGTGATAGAGATTTGAGAAATTATCTGGTTTCATTTCCTGCCCAGTCCTAGCTAAAAGTATCTCTAATATTTGGTTATCCATATTGTTTGAAAGCAGATCTAGTAATGGCAAACACAGGTTTTTGAAATAACTTATTGTATTATGAAATAACATTGTAATTGTTAGAATACATTTTTCTTTTATTGAGCTGAAATATATCTCCTGGTAATTTCACTTATTAATTCCATTTCTTTCTTCAATAAAACAATCAATAAGTATTTAATAAATGCTTACAGTGTGCCAGAAATGGTGCTAAGTCCTGAAGACCCAAAGAACAAGCAAAAAACAGTCCCTGCCTTCAGAGAATTTACATTCTCTAAGGGAAAATAACATGTATAGGCATTTTGATAGGTATTCAAAAGATATATTCAGAGTCAATGGAGGAAAGAAGGGAACACATGAGAGCAGTCTTCAAATACCATAAATTCTTTAACTGACTAGGATTAGATTTCTTTTGCATGGCTTTTGCATTCCTTCAAGACTCAACTCATATACTACCTTCTGAAGTCCTTTTCTAGTATTCAATATCCACATCCAGCTGCTAGTATTTTCCCCTCTTTCCTCCCCTCAAAGCCTTTTCTTTTCAGAGTTAGACAAATATACTTCTCCCCTTTGGACAATTTATGATTATGTTCTTTGAATTTCATTCTTTAAAAGATCTCATTAAACTTGAGCATATAATGCTTTGTACTCACTTTACTAATAAGCATTCAGAATATGACTCCTTGAGTGAGAGCCTAAGGAATGAGTTGCCTAATAGCTACCTCTTCATCTTAGACTGTGACTATCTCCAGCATCCAAGAATAGAAAAGAATAGAAAAAAAAATCTTGCCCTCTCAAATACCTAGAAAACCTAATACCCTTACTCCAGTTTACAATTTGATGCTAAAACTCCAAGATAGACCATACAAAACTTGAAACCCTGGATTTTATGGGCCAGATCATCAGATAAGCAACTCTCCAAATATATACACAGAACTAAAGATCTGAAAATAATCTTCATAATCCTGTGAGTTGCCCAGTATAAAATAAAGATGTGGATGGTTCTTAAGATCTATACCTTTCTGGTCCATATAAAGATATTTCAGCTGCTCTCACCTTCAGACCACAGAAACCCAACTATTTTGGATGATTATGTTTACCTGTGGTAAATAGGTATCAACTTCTGGGATTGTAGATGCCTGTTCCATAAATTGCCTGGCAGAATCAGCACCCTGGCTAGCAGTCTTGCTGCTATTGCTGAGGAAGCTAATTTTTCTGGCAGAATTATAGGCCTTGAATTCATCTTTATTTTTTCATTGAACATTTTTCCTTCTTTTTTTTTCTTAAGTTTAAGGTATATGACTATTCCCATAATTCTTCAATTTGACTAATGCTAACTATAAGATGATATGATCAATTTCTTCAAAGACTCTCATAATTTATTTCTTCTTTCCAGTCATTTCTTCCTTGCCAATGAGACCTCAGTTCAAAACAGTAGTTCCTCATAAGGCTTTTCTAAAAGACAAAATTTCTTACAAATTAACTTATCAGCAAAGCACACTAATAATTTCTGAGACTTCGCTTTTGTCAGTGACTCAGAGTTTTTGGAACCAACAGTTCCACAGGAGAAATGTGGAATTAGCAACTATGAATAACTTTAGCTGAGATGTCATGAGGCATCTAGGGGGCCTGGATGCATATGATAATAACTGAAATTTATAATAACTTAGACTATTGTGCTAATAGACTACTGGTTAGTTTACCTACTCATTCCTCTACTCAACTGCCAAAATGATCTTCCAACTGCAGGTCAATGTACAATGTCACTTCCTTATTCAGTAAACTCCAGCGGCTCCTGGTTACCTCCAGGATTATATATAAAAATCAACTGTTTGACTTTTGAAGTTCTCCATAATATGACCTCTCCTAACCTTTTCAATATTCCTATATCTTACTTCCCTCCATGTATAATCCAATGCCATTAGTGCCTTTGCTCATTCTTGCATATGGCTCTGTATCATCTGACTGGATATTTTCATTAGATGTCCTCTTGTCTGGAATTCTCTCAGCCTCCTCTCTCCCTCTTGGCTTCTCTGACCTCCTTTAAGTTTCAGCTAAAGTCCTACCTTCCACAGGAAGACTTTCTCATCATCTTCTGTGTGTTCCCATGTATCATCTTTGTGCATGATTGTTTTAATGTTATCTCTGTCATTAGACTTTGAGATCATTGAGACCAGGGACAGTTTTTTGTTTGTTTTTGTTTTTTTTCTTCCTTATCATTCAATAAATTTGTTATTCAATTCATTGTTCAATAAATCCAATTTATTATCCAATAAATTCTTATCAACCACAAATTCTTATTGATTTGACTAATTTGATGTATATTATTTCATTAGATCCTCACATCAATCCTACAAGGCAGGAACTACAGGAATTGTTATATTTCCATTTTATAGTTGAGAAAACAGGCTTATGACTTGCCTATGATTAAATAACTAGTATATGTCAGAGGAAAGATTTAACCCCAAATCTTCCTGATTCCAGGTCCTGTATTCCTTCCATTAGGCTGCACTTCCTTTCTATTTGCATGTGGAACATAACCCACATGACTGCTGAATTTGTGAGGCTTGTGTAAAAATCTAATAAAGGAGATAATGATCCTACTATAAAACTCTATGTGACTCTATAGCTAGAAAACTTAGGGAAAACCTTGGATCCCAAGGATCTTTGCCATTTCAGCATAAGGGATCTCTTTTCCAACTAACTATTGAGAGCTTCAGTATTCAGGGACCCAAGCCAGCATTACACCAGTGTAGCATGGAGACTCAAAGCTTGGGAAGTAATTTTCATGTGAAAAATACATATACTGGCTGAAACACCTTTGGAGAATAGCACCCCAGAGAAGAGAAATAACACCAAGAATTTATAACATAAATTTCTAACTAAAGACAGTCTGACAGTGGTGATGATGGAATTCTGCAAAGACAGAATGTGGAGTGCTTCAGTTGGGTGCTATGTACTATGCAGAAGCTGTAACTATTCCAAGTCTTGGAAGAAGACTATGGCTGACAGAATTTGGGGTTTTCTGTATTTTTCAATCCTAACATTTGTGTTGTGGTACTCTTGGGGAGGTTTGGTCAATAAAGTGTTATGGATTATGAGTTCATGGATTCCTAGGGATAATGGGGGTCTGAGAAGTATATTGGTCATATTTGTATGTAGGTGTAGGAGGTTGTGGGAGTGACTGATTAGGGGAGTAGGAGCAGGTCTGATCGTTGGGAAGCAACTTTAATTTGCTCTAGGCTTGACTGGATGGTACATAATAAGTAATCTTACTAAGGTGTTCCTTTACTCCCTCTCCTTTATTATCTTCCCACCATAAGGGAAGGGAAGGACATGTTGAGAATTTTTTTTTTTTGTGGGGAGAGTGACCTCTGGCAAAGATTCAAATAGTTCATGTTTCCATCATGCCTCTATCTTAAGTAGAATTTTAAGATTCCCTCTAACTCTGGAGATTGGCCATACAATTGGAATCTAGTTAGTTGATTCATTCACTTCATGGCTATATAAATAAAAAAAGTAAGTAAGACTTCTGTGAACACCAACAAATGCTGAAGACAAACTGCTGTACCATATCATACATACACTTTGCTATTAAATCTGTAAACAAAATCACTCTTGAGTCTTTTGAAAGAAGCTTTTTAAATTGTTTTTTATTTTTTTTTTTTTGCACGGCAATGGGGTTAAGTGGCTTGCCCAAGGCTAGGTAATTATTAAGTATCTGAGGCCAGATTTGATGTCAGGTACTCCTGACTCCAGGACCAGTACTCTATCTACTGTGCCATCTAGCCACCATAGAAAGAAGCTTTTTTGTTAAAAAGATTCTGGACATTTTCATTTCTGGTCTTTTAAAATGTGGCAATAGAAGCAGATGAGAGACGGTATTATATAATGTAGATTACTGATCTTGGAGTCATGAAGACCTGAGTTCAAATCCTGCCTCTGAAACTCACTGATTATGCGATGTTATGCCAATCATTCATCTTATCTATTTTCTATGTGGCTCTTTTTTTTTTTTTTTTAGGTTTTTGCAAGGCAATGGGGTTAAGTGGCTTGCCCGGCCACACGGCTAGATAATTATTAAGTGTCTGAGACCAGATTTGAACCCAGGTACTCCTGACTCCAGGGCCAGTGCTTTATCCACTATGCCACCTAGCCACCCCGGCTCTTTTATTTTTTTTAAAGGTTTTTGCAAGGCAATGGGGCTAAGTGGCTTGCCCAAGGCCACATAGCTAGGTAATTATTAAGTGTCTGAGGTTTGAACACAGGTATTCCTGGCTCCAGGGCCAGTGCTCTATCCACTGTGCCACCTAGTCATTCCTTCTATGTGACTCTTGAAGTTTATAAAATTCAGAACAGTTTCTGATCTTCACTGGTAAAAGATTTTCCTCCCTGCTAATTCCTTACATGAATGTTTTTAGGATTTTGTAGGCATATAGCCTGCCCACTGTCTGACCTTTGAAGAAGTTCATTAAGACTTTTGAATAGTAATCTTTGTCCAAACAGAAGTGGTTTTGGTGGAATCATTTGATTCTTCAATGAAACCTTACATTTCATTTGAATCCTCCATCTCTGAGGATATATTAATTAGCCAAAGTCATTAAAACAAACCTTACCCAACAAAGACTTAATAATGGTTTAAGGTGACGCACTTCTTCATCCCCACCACAGGCATATTTTCTATTCAGAAATTAGGTGTATATTAGCAAATAAAATAGAAAAGAAGGTTTGTGCCAAAGTGAACTGGTATTAGGGTCCTTTTCAATCCCAGAGGTGAATTATAAGGAAGGAACCTTTGTCAGGTTTAGAATTGAAGGTGAGTTTTCTGGGGAGAAAGTTGGATTCCTATTTTAAAAATTCAGGTTGTTTTGTAGATTATCAACCTTTATGAACTTCACATTTTAAAATGCTAACATTGCATAAAAATGGCTCCTCATTTTATACCATTGAAGCACATATGTACAAGTTTTCAAAGTGCTTCCTTAGTCTTAATTAATTTTTGCCAGACTCTTGTGTGAAAGCAAAAAGAATGAACAAATCACTTCAACTACCAGTAATATAGGACCAACCCCTTGAAGGGGAAGTCAACAGCTGTTTAACTTCATATATATGTGTTTATATATATATATATAATATATATATGTTTATATATGTATATACACATATACATACTGCATAGCCTTAAGCAATAAGTGAATACAAACAACATAGGCAGAAAGGCAAATAGTGTTAGGTTAAAACAGAGAAAATTTGACTGTAATTCAAAATTAACATCTAGAAGAGTGAGCATGTCCCCCACAGTTCTGTAGAAGAACTGGTAATTCTGTGAGGGAAAAAACCCATTAGAATTAAATGAAAGATTGTAAAATACAAGCTTGCAACACCCAATATTTGATTCATTTCATCAAGGATCTACTAAGTACCTATTCTTCATAAGGTGCATGGCTAAGTGTTTCATATACAAAGACAAAAGTGAAACAAACCTTATTCTTGGGGAGCTAGAGTTATATTGAAGGAAGAGGAAGGGTGGTGAATGCAACATATAACCAGATAAGGAAATACAAAATAAATGCAAAGGTATCCAAGGTATAGTAATACATTCTAAGAAAACATTTTAGATGAAATAAGGTTAGGTGAGGCAGATATTTCATAGATCCATACTGGGAGAAGTTAAGATCAAGCAGAGTCAAGACATGACCATCTCACATCCACCTTATATCACAGCAGAATTTTGTCATGTTATGTTAGAATTTGAAAAGGCATCATGACGTACCAGATAGAGAGCTATCATCTGAGTCAGGGAGACCTGTGGTTTAGTCCTGTTTCTGATATATATATATTGACTACATATATGACCATGGACAAGTTATTTAATCTCTGAGTAACTCAGGCAACAATTGACAACTATAAATGACAGAGGAACTGCCAATCTGTGTCAGTGGAGAAAGTTTCTACAATCAGAATTCCCCATATCAATACATCATAGATTTAGACTCCTCCCTCCCCATCAACAGATTTAGGGTTTAGTTGTGCTCCCATAACATTATTTTGAAATGGTCAAAACACCTTTACCTGGAGTACTCCTATAACAGCCCTGAAATAGATTTCCAATCATAGATTTATTTATTATGTGCTAAATATTTTGTAAGCCAATTTAGTAAGCAACCCAAAAATTAATTTATTTTCTTTGGTATGTAATGTCTTAATCTTTCTATTTGGGAAAACAAAAAAAAAACCCAATTAATTCTGTAGACATTTATTAGTGCTGCATGGTAATAGAAATAGATGAGAGACAGTATGGCATTGTCAATAGAAAAAGATGGCCTGAGAGTCAAAGAGACCTAGGTATCAATCCCACTCTAAATTGAGGTGTGTCTGGGCAGGTCCTTAATTCTCTTGGTGCTACCAGGCAACTCGATAAATTGCAGATAAGGTGTCACTCTGGATTGGTAGGAGTTTTCTTTACCACTAAAATCAAAAGTCTTAATTTTTCATAAGTGTCTAGTGCAGGAATTCTTAACTTTTGTGGGGCAAAAATGAGATGAAGTCAAAACTTCCTAAGAATAATGGGTTTTTTAAAAAAATGTATAATAGGAGTAAATACTAAATTCTGTAGAAAGTAAAAAAATTTTAAAAATCCATGTTTATAGACTTTTGAAATTTATGCATGGATCACATAGGAGTTCCACCCAATTTAACCATGCCAGCTTAATAACTCCTGGCCTGGTATAAGAGGAACATTGCCAAACACTGAAGGAGAGAGGAAATTTGTCTAAAACAGCATCTTCACTGAGGGTAAAAGTAAGACACAAACACAGATAATGACAATGCACAGATCATTCCAAGCTAAGTTCACTGGACAAAAGCAAAACAAAGTCCTATGGAAGATCTGAAAGGGAAGGTTGTTCCTTACTGAGCAAATGAAGAAAGGTGAAGAATGTAGCATTTGAGATGGCCTTTAAAGAATGGGTAGGAATTCAGCAAGTAAGAATGGAGAAATACTTAGCAGTGTAAGCAAAGGCATGAATGGGAAAATATATGCCAGGTCTGAAGAAACAAATAGGAGATAAGTTTGTCTATATTACAGTGTTTAGAAAATTCAAATAGATGATCCTATTGGTACAGACTGGAGGAACTTGATTGCTAGCAAAAGGCATTTAAACTTGTTTCAAAAGGCATCAATTGAAGAAAACAGAAGAAAACCTACCAAGAAGCAAAGAAAAGATGAACAACCTTGACTACTATGTTTAATATTTATTATACAGACTTTCTTAGAACTGAAATTTATTGTTTTTTATTATGAATCCTCTTATGTTTTTCTGCACATGACAATTTTTTAATTTTGTAAATAAAACAATTTTAAATGACATCAATTAATTATGAAAAGTTGTTTTGTTGTTTATTTTTGTTATTTAGCAAATTAAGTGACATGACCACACCTAGTCTAATTAAAATGGCTATATGTAGTATGAAGGTCAGATTTGAATTGATAGAGTGGTGAAAGAACTATTAGGAGGTTTTCATAGTTATCCACAAAGGTGGTAATGAAAGTTTATATGTGGTAGCACTGCCCATAAAGAGGAAGGGATAAATGACAGATGTTGTACAGGTAGAATTGTCAGGATCCAGGTACCTGATTAGATAAGATTAGATAAGAGAGGTGAAGGAAGGAGGGTCAAAGATAACCCCACTGCTATAAACTTAGGAGACAAGGTAAATTGTGTTTGATGCTAAAGATAGAAATAATGAAGTCAGAAGGGAAGGATAGTTTTTAGAGAGAAAGATGATAAACTCCATTTTGGTAATATTGACATGATGATGATGATGATGATGATGATGATGATGATGATGATGATGATGATGATGTTTGTCCTTCATTCTTGAAGAAGACCATGACATCAGGGACATGATGCCATGACAAGCATATGAATTGGATTTGAGTGAGGGGGTGCTGTACTAAGTCATCAACCTCATTTTCTCCTCCAGAGCCATCTGGGTCCAGTGGCCAGATATGAATCAGGACAACTGGAGATGGCCCTGGATGTGAGGAAATCAGGGTTAAGTGACTTGCCCAAGATCACACAACTAGTAAGTGGCAAGTGTCTGAGGATAGATTGGGAATTCCTATCCTCTTGACTCCAAAGCCAGTGCTCCATGTACTGCACTACCTAGCTTCTCTGTTGAGTTTGAGGTACTGGTGAAAGAGCTATAAGTCTATGGAATCCAGATTAGAAATCAGAACTGGAGGTGACTGAGGTAATGGGAGTCAACAAGATTGCCAAGGGACAGAATGTAGTAAGAGAATGAATGAAGAAATTAATGAATGAATGAATATAGTATATTTATCAGACATTTATTATGTGCTAGGCCCATGTTCTACTAAAGGACCACAAATCACATAAAAGAGCCATGGTCAGAGAAGAGTATGCCTGGGAAATAGCTGGAATAGTGGAACCCTAGGATTATTCATTTTAGAACTGGAACTCCCTTTTCTTATAGAAGAGAAGTGTGGAAACAATTTACTTAGGTCACACAGTAAATATCGGAGGTCAAATTCAAACCTGGGTCATCCTGTCTACAAATCCAGCCCTCTTCCTACTATATCCTACCACTTTTCAAATGACAGGTGGTCAACTGACATGTCCTTTTCATAAAAGATAAGTATGAGAGTAGGTGTCTGTGTGGGGTAGATGGGTGAGTGGGAATAAAAAGGACTCATAAAAGGAATAAGAATAGGAGTGTGGAAGCACCATCCTTCAAAGCAGGTTGGTAGCTCATTTATAATTTAGTAGTTCCTCCATCTTCCAGAGTTGCCCAAAGGACTGAGAAGTTAAGTAAGCTGTCCGAAAAAAAGCAACTAGGTGGTAAGTGGTTAGATTTCTGGGCCTAAAATCAGGACGATGAGTTCAAATTTGGCCTCAGCCACTTACTAATTGTGCAAGTCACATAATCTCTGTCAGTCTCAGTTTCTTCAATTATAAAAAGAAGATAATAGTATCTACCTTTCAGGATTGTTGGAAGTATAAAATGAGATAATATTTTAAAAACACAGCACAGTGACTGGAACATAATAAATGTTTCCTTTTCTTTTCTTTCTTCTGTGGTCACAGTACTAATATGTACTGGTGCTAATATTGAACATAGGTTTTCCATATTCCAAGGTAAGATCTTTCACCAGTGCCTCTCAGTATCATAGGTAGATAATATATCCATTTATACTCCTGGATTATTTAGGTGGGCAAAATGTGAATATCTCTGGAGTTGAAGAGATCCTCAGATGCCAGGGACCTTATTTAACCTCATTACCCTAAGAACTACACCAGTAAGATAATCTGAAAGCCCAAACCAGTGTAGGTTTGTTACAAACCCAGAAACCAGATAGCACACTGAGCTTGTAAGCATTCACATCTACAAATAACTCAGGTCAAGTGGGAATCTGCATTTCAGCTACGGGTACAATGTTTTCCCAAGCCTTTTCTTTTCTTCTTTAGCAGTCAGACCTTTTCATATTAAAGTTAACTTAAAAAATACTTGAAGAAGAAGAGGTATTTTATAAGAAATACCCAGAGAAATAGAGAACCACTCTTCAGGAAACTTCATTTTTTAATTGCCTTGTACAGAAACAAAGCAATATGACTGATTTTTTGTCTTGTATTCTTGAAGCATCCTGTCAATGCCATGAGGAATTGTCTCTTTGCATCATTCAATGAATAAAACTCAGGATATTTCCTTCGTTTGAGTCTTAAACACAATCTTACCACCGTTGATCACAAGATAATGAGAAGGTTAAATAAAGTCCATAGTCCAGGCAGAATTTCTTCAATTATGGAGTTGTTCTGACTTTAAGGGCCAATGAGACTTCCAGTCCCTGCCCACCTCAACAAGCCAGCAGGGTAATTTCATCCTCTTTAAATGGATGTGCTTTTTACACATATACATCCAGAACAAGTTAATGAAGAGCATGTGCCTTTGATCCAGGAGGATGACAGGCTCCTTAAATTCCCTCTTAGAGGAAATCATACAAGTTTAAGAATTCTTGCAAGGGGCCCTCTTAGGAAATTACTTGCATCTGCTCAGATTAAAAAGGCATCAACCTAGTTATTTTTTTCCAAATAGAGAGGGACTTCTTGAACATCGAGTTCTCTTCTGAAAGACAAATGGCTCAGTTTGGGGAATTGCAGAGAGTTGGAGAACCAGCATTTTGTTCCTGATCACAGATTCAGTGGACATACAGTTTTTGGCAGATGCTTGTAAACACCACTATATAACTTGACTCTCTTTGTTGCAGACACTAAGCCCATGGTGCCATGGAATTTCTGATCCTTGGGATTTCTGAGTTGTGCTGTGGTTCTAAAATTTCTGCAGATATTTCTAGCTTGGTTCAGTTGTAATAGTGATTAGCATCAGAAATGGGGCTCAGCTTGGAGCTAGAATGAGGGAGCAAAAGCCTCCTCTTAAATTAAATTAGTATTAGCCATAGCAACTCATATCTTTGAAAGCTGTGCTGCATAATCAGATTGGGGTAGATGCTGCTCAGAGGAAATTTATGCTAAAGTTGCAGGGACATTTATGATAAAAAAAATTTGATTTGATGAACAGGGAATTAATCATGTTCTAACTGGGCATATTGTGAACATTCCTCCATCGAAGCCACAATGAATTGTCTCCATACACTGAACCCAGCCAGTTGTGTTTGTTACCTATGCTCTTCATCAGCAAGACCTTGGTAACCCACCGAAAAGGCTTTTTGGAAAGAGAGTCAGATAGGAAATTACATTTACCTATGAAGATTCAGTACTTTCATTTATTCCTATTTGGAATAGAGCTTATTTTCTGATTAAAGGTGTGGAGATGAGGGAGCAGAACAATTTTCTTTCCTAGCCATGGGTTGAAGGCTCAACTGTACTGGACATTCATATAGAAAAGAGCAGGAATGATTCCAAGGTATAAAGAAGATTAGAAATGAGGAATTTGTATTCCTTATCCAGGAAATGCATCTTGTAAAACTGCAAAAGTAGCTATTGTTTATAGTTTTTTCATACTATAGTAATGAAAAAAGTATTGTACTTGAAATTTATATGGCATTTTTATATTCATCATTTCATTTAAGCCTTACAACTCCTGATCCCTTGAGATTGGGACCAACTTTTTGTCAGTGGAGAACATGGATAGGAACTAGAGCAATGAGGTTGGATACATGAGGATGCAAAACCCTGTGAGGTAGGTGATAACCTCATAGATCAAGAGTCAGAAGGGACCTCAAAGAACATCTAGTTCAAACCACTCTTTATATATGAGGAAAACACAGTCTAAGGAAATTAGTGATTATACAGGACACAGATAGTAAGCATTAGAGGATGGAGTTGAACCCAATTATCTTTATACTGTACCATCTGATATATATCATCTCTTGCTAGTGGATTTTATAGACAAGGAAGCTAAAAATTGAGAGGTTAAATGACTTGCCCACGGTCTCACACAACTAGTAGCCAGAAGCATGACCCAAACCAGGTCTTTGTGACCTCAAATCCAATAACACTTTTCATAAGACATGCTAATTCTCTAGAATAAGCTGATTTCAAGGCTTTCTCAATGCATGTTCAGAACTTCATCTTTAAGAAAATTCAAATACCTCCAACTTTGTAACTAGTTTAAACTTAATTTCTCTAGTAATCATGGTCTTCAGTATTAATGTGTACATGAAAATGTCTTCAGGAATCAGCCCACATTGCAATCTGTTATCTTGTTTTGAGTGAACCTGTCGTGACTAGAAGTTTAAATGGTAACTACAGAAGAGATGCATCAGAGTCTCTTAATGAGATACCCATGTTTTATGAAGAGCTGCTGAAAATATTCTCCCCTCCCCCAGTTTCCTGGAATTCAATGAGAATGTAATTTTCTCCTCTTCTTACCAAATGCCTGATGCTCAAGGACTAGTGCTACAAACTAAATCTCATATCCCAGAACAGGATGGAAAAAAAAAACATTTAAAATTGCTTAAAATGCAAGTTAGGAAATATACCCCCCACCAAAAAAGAGACTTTGTGGTTGGTTGCTATTTTCTTAAGTGAAAAACAATGGGTAGCTTCACAACCTTGATGAAGATATCAAGGGTATTGCTAGGAGGCACCTTGAAAGAATCAATGCTCTTTGAAAATGGGATCAGTTTGTGACCCTAGGTAATTGTCTCACTGGAAGAATCCAAACCAATCCTGGAATAGCCTTTTTAAGGGTTGTTTCAAGCCCACAGACCCCTTGCCCAGATCTTAGGGTTAGGGTCATGAAGGGATGTGGTACACCTTGAATGAAGTTGAATGAAGTACCAACTATGTGTTTTAATGTCAACCCCATCATTGAAGAACAATTCAACTTTGAATGTGTAAACAGAAATAAGGTATATCTGTATGTATCATGCTTTAACATTGGAATTTATTATTTTCTTTTTAAAAATAATTATATAACTATTTTATTTGTTTTCCAATTATATATAATAGCTTATACAATAGTAGTTTCATTTTTACGAGGTTTTAAATTTTACATTTTCCCCCCTCCCTTCTTCCCCCCCTCCCCCCAGTAGAAGGCAATCTGATGTAGGATTTATACTTGTTTAGAATGTATTATTTTCAAAGTACTTTTAAATACGTCATTTTAAAAATATTCAAGTTGCTAGGAGGGATACAATATTTAGATGAGATATGTTGCCTGTCCTAATGGAGCTTATAGTTTAATAGAGAAATAGAGTACATGGGCAGCCATAATATACAATAATATATGATTACATACAAGATTGTTACTGAGCACCAGCCCTGGAGTCAGGAGTACCTGGGTTCAAATCCGGTCTCGGACACTTAATAATTACCTAGCTATGTGGCCTTGGGCAAGCCACTTAACCCCGTTTGCCTTGCAAAAATCTAAAAAAAAAATAAAGGTTGTTACTGACCATATCATTATCTCATCTAATTTTTGGAAATAATCCTGCCATACAGGAAAATTTTATTTTGAGTACTCTAAGAAGTTAAGTGAGTTGAATTGCCACATATTCATTAAGTGATGGGACTAGAACTAAGTTTCTGAATTTTGGTGAAAAAGGTGTAGAAAGGAGGATCTGAGTTAAATCAAGAAAGGGAAGTTAGGTGATATGGAGGTATTTAATCTTTTGAGTAAGTCCAGAGGTAAAATTTGGAGATGAGAAATTTTGGAGAAATTGAGGCAAATGAGTCAATATGTCTAAAATGCATGCAATCCTTAAAAATGTTATATAAATGTTAACTATGATTGTTATTAGTAGAAAACTCCCATTAGGATTTTAACTATAGAAGTTGCCCTTGAGCAGCCGGCAACTGGTCATTTCACAAGAAGAGGGGAGAATTACATTGTCATTAACAACAGTATCAATATAAAATGTACATGGTTCTATAAAAATGTTGTCAGGGATACCAAAGCCCAGAATGAGCTGAAAGAGTTGGGGGAAATTAAGGGAAATTATTATTTTTCTTTTTTTAAAAGTTATATTGAATGGAGTGGGAAAAGACAAATCAAAGAAAGAGATGAGTCCTGCTACATGAGGGAGATAATGGGACAAAGGTAATAAACAACAAAAGAGAAGGTAGAACCTCTCAGTTTTTTGCCTCTTTACTTAGCAAGAGGAATGGTCATAGTAGTGGAAATGATAAAGCAAAATTGACTGATGCTACTTGGGAGTTGATACTCAAGATATGTAAATTGAAGGGAAGTTCTTGGGCCAGGTGAACTATACATCATTGGGTACTGAAAGAACCATCAGATGTAATTATTGAGTCATTGTCTATGATATTTGAAGGAATGTAAAAAATGTGAGAAGTATTTTAAGAGTTGTTATTCAATCATTCAGTCATGTCTAACTCTTTGTGACTCCATTTGGGGTTTTCTTGGCAAAGATACTAGAGTGGTTGGACATTTCCCTCTCCAGCATATTTTATAGATGAAGAATTTGAGGCAAATAGTTGACCTCTCCAGGGTCACACAGCTGGATCTGAACTCAGGAAGATGAATCTTTCTCTCTCCATTGTGCCACTTAACTGCCCTTACCAATGAGTGGAGGAGGGCAAATATTAACCCCTTTCTTTAATAGAGAATTGATTTAAATTTTTTTTATTATTTAAGGCAATGGGATTAAGTGACTTGCCCAAGGTCACATAGCTAGCCCATTTTTTAGTGTCTGAGGTCGGATTTGAATTTAGGTCCTCCTGTCTCTAGGGCTGATACTCTATCCACTGCACCACCTAGCTGCCCCAGACCTATTTTTTTTAAAGGGTCATAGAATCATAGAGGAGAGAGGGAAGAGAATAGAGCTGCAAAACCAAAAGCTAGTCAACTTGACTGATTCCTGGGAAAATTATAAAACAGATGATTAAAGAGATAATTAATGAATATCCAAAAAAGAAAACTACCATCACAAAGAATCAGCATCATAACTTCATCAATAACAAGTCATGGAAGGCTAAGCTTATTTCCTTTAAAAAATTTTTGTCAGTGTTATTTAACTAGTCAAGGTCAAGGAAAGATTATATGTATATATTAACCTAAAATTTAGCAAAGCATTTAATAAACTATTTTTTATTAGTCTTATGGAAAATATGGACTAGATGATGATTCAATGAGATAGACTAAGAACTAGTTGAATGGCCAGATTAAGAAAGTAATTGTGTTTCCAAAGTTAGTTTGGCAGGTCTCAGTGAAGTGCCTCATTAATATTCTCTTACTTCTTCTCCTTTTCTCCTTTAGAATTATGATTTGTCCCTGCATTAATCTGAATTCTAAAGATTTTCAAAGTTGTTTTCTTTGTAATGTTGATGCAACATAAATTGCTTTCCCAGTTTTACTCTGTATCAGTTAGTTGGGATCTTCTGGTCTCCTTTGAAACTGTTCATTTCTTATGACAAAATATTATTCTAGTACAGTAATATATCTCTTAGACCATTCTAGTGAGTGGGCAACCCTTTGATTTCTAGCTTTTGCTACAGAAGGAGCTGCAATAAATAATTTTGATCATATGATTCCTTTTCCTCTTCCTTTACTCCCTTTGGAGGTATATATTTAGCAGTGGTTTTTGTTGGATTGAAGGATATGTACAGTCTAGTGATTTGGGGGGGCATAATTCCATATGACTGAATTCCAGAATGGTTTTATCAATTCATAATTCATTTTACCAAATGGCAGCAAAAGTGCACTAATATGCCTATTTTCCCATAGCCCTTCTAACATTTGTCATTTTCTTTTCTTTACCTTAAGTGCTTTAGCATTTTTATTAATAGCCTAGATAAAGGCATGGATAACATGCTTGTCATATTTACAAGTGACCCAACATAGCTAATACACTGGATTACAGTATACTGGATCCAAAAAAGACATTGGCATGCTAAGGAATTGATCTGACTCTAATGAAACAAAATTCATCAAAAATAAGAATAAAGTCAGGAACAGCTAGGTGGTGCACTTGAGTTCAAATTCGACCTCAGACACCTAATAATTACCTAGCTATGTGACCTTGGGCAAGTCATTTAACCCCATTGCCTTGCAAATGCAAAAAAAAAATATAAAATCTTTCAACTGGGTTAAAAAAATAAAATAATCTCCACAAGTTCAAGATGGAGAAATCCCAACTAGATAGAAGCTTTATATTATAAAAGTAATTAGATTTTTTTCCTTTCAAAATGAAAGCAGTTTGGGGAAAGGGGTACAGCCAGGAAAGCTAATGTAAATTTGGGAAGCCCTGAAGTCAGAGATCCCAGATGATAGTCCCCACTGTATTCTCCCATGGTCAGACTACATTTGGAGTATTATATTCCATTGGCATGACAGTTTAAAACAGACTTTGATAATGCTGAGAATATCCAAAAAAAGGACATTCCAGAAGGGCCTTGAGGGCATGACCTATGACAATTGGTTGAAGCAATGGGGGGATATTTAGTTTGGAAAGCAGAAGACTAAGGTTGGGGGGGGGGGTGACACTATACCTGTGTTCTAGTATTTAAAGGTTGTCACATGAGAGAGAGAGAGAGAGAGAGAGATTAGACTTACTTTATTTGCTCTCAAAAGTGAAGAATCAATGGGTAAAAATTGTTGAGACACAAATCTAAATATTAGGAAAAAATCCTTAACAATAAACATCAAAAAAGTGAATGGGCTACCTTGGGAGGCGATTGTTTTCCCCTAATTTGAGGACTACAAGAAAAAACTGGATACTCACTTATTTAGTATATTAAAGTGAGGATTCCTTTGGGCTATTTACTGCTCTTAATTCCCCTTCCAACTCTAAAATTCTGAGTCTGCCTTTCTGTGAAGTTTCAGTGAAGTTAATAAAGTAATCTAGTACTCTTCTTACTATGCCACACTTGGCCTTCCTATGATATCATCTGGCACCATGTAGGGTTCATGGTAAACTCTATACCCTGTAAACAGAGTCCTTTAGAAGGGATACCATACTAACCTTTAGTTCATCCTGGATTGGTATTTCCTTACTTCAGTTTCATCTGATCTTCCTTGGGCAGAGGTGTTTTTGAAATAAAATGCCTGGATCCACCAATTTATTGCCATCACAAAGCCAGCACTTGACCTCATCCATGTGACTGTCTTCCTTGGTGAGCCTTCTCAAGCAGCTGCCATATGAACCCTCACTGAAAGACATAACATTTTTTAACTGCACAATGAGGGTGAAACTTCTTTTTACTCAGTCAACTACTTCATCATCATTTGGGTTCATGATGATCCTTTTGATTCCCCTTTGAAAGGAGATTGAGAGCTGGTATGTTCCATCATTGCATTTGAAAGACCTGAAAAATAGAGACCACAGATGATGTTCTTCAATGCTTTCTTGGTATCTTATTCCTTTTAATATTCTCTCATTAGTTTCCATAAAAAGGACAACAGAAAGCTCATTATACCACCCCTTGACATTCCTGTTATATCTATATGGTTAGTATCTGCAAAGCTTTCATGCCCTTGCTATAGTTTATAGAGAAATTGATTTCACAGAATCCAAGAAATTAGAGATGGAAACACTCTATTAGGTCACCAAATCCATCCCCTGGGGCTAGTTTAGAATTGATCCCTAGTTCATAGTGTATTATCTAGTGCTTTTTTTTCTATCAAGTTTTGATGGGTTTTTATATATTTATAGCAGGCTGGCAATATGTACCGTGGAAAATTATGCCAATCCATAAGAGAAATAAAATTCTAGAAAAATAAGCTTTTGCTAAGCACTAATTTTACTTTGGTGGATACATTTTTTAATGTACTAATGTTTATAGCCTCTCATCGTGACAAAGGCAGGGTTCTAATATGGGATCATGGATTGGCATTATAATCAAATGGAGAATTTACATATTTGTAAGTTGCAGAATTTTCCCAAGACGTAATTTCCCATCAGATCTGTACAAAATATGATATGAATTTTAGCCTCCCAAGGCTGGCTTCTTTTCTGCACAGGAAATCGCTCCCTGTACTTTGCTCAAGTACATGCAATCAAACAGCTGGCCAAGATGATATTTTGGCCCTCTTGTCCAGGCTGTTTGGGGCTGTGACTCTGTATGAGACTTTAAAAACGCCATGAGGAGTGCTCCCTTTGAAGCTAAAGCAAGTGAAGAAATAGACCTCTCACAGGGATATTGGCCTGGGTCTATACTCTGTAACCTCTTTCCACCACATTTCAAATAGGCAGTGAGTCAGAGAGGAGGTGTCTCTGGTAGCCAATGTTAAAGAAGGCCTGCAACTAATAGACTCATATATATACAATTTGTTCATAAAAGCTTCCTTCTCTTCCAGCAAAGCAATGAGAATTCTCCTCCCCTTAGGCTGAATTTTATGACTTCTTTTCACCTTCAAGGCTGCCTAACTTTACCCAATTTCACCTGCATGAAAATATTGGGGGCAGAAGGGCAAAACAGTTATATTGGGCCTCTGGCCAGTTCCTGTGGATGACCCAATTTGGGGGAATCCTGGAGAGGTGGGAGAAAAAGCATCAAGGAAGAAGACAAATAGGTCAGAGCACAGAAAACAGCCAAATCTTATCAACTTGATGTTCCTATTCCGATATTCCTATTTAAAAAAATCTAGATGAAGTCCCTGTTTGTGGATGAGTATCGTGTCTGGAGAGTGTCCCAGGCAGAAAAGCCTTATGCATTTTTTATACACCTGTATGCTAAATGAGAAAGTACATGCAGGTGCTGAGTAAGACTTATGATTGTGCTGTAAATTATGCAAACAAGTAATTTTGCATGTCCAGAAACTAGGGCCTACAAATGATACAGTTTCCTTAAACTCTCCATAATTCAGGGATGCACAAATGGGGATGCCAATAAACTAGGACAGGCCTAATTGCTTGGCCTCATATATCAGCATGGACAGGCGTCAGTCAAAAAAGAAGACTTTTTGCCTGAAAGGAACCCTTTCTATATCAGGTAGTGAAAGAAGGTGGATCTTGGCAGCATAAAGTATGAGCTTAAGTTGGGACCAAGCCTATGTTGGTGTGGTAGAAGAGGCCTTTGACTTTGAGTGAATTGGGCAATGAGGGGCAAGGGGCAGGCTCCCCACAGGATAATCACAAAGGTATAATTTGTTTTAGGCTTTTATATTTAATTTTCTTTCATTGTTGCTATCTGAGCCTTTGTTTTGCATTATTGTACACAGAGTCCTTAATGGATGGTGTTTTCATTTGAACAAATGTTATAGATGCTCTCACAAGGGACTCACATTCAAATTATGTAAACAAGTAATTTTGCATGTCCAGAAACTAGAGGGGGAAGGTATATATAAAATGGGAGGTAATCTCAGAGGAAAGATGCTAGGGAGGAGAACCAGGAAGGACCTCCTGCAGAACAGTTTTTTAGTTGAATCTTGAAGGAAGCCAGGGAAATGAGAAGGGAGAACATTCCAGGCACAGGGACAGCCAGTATGAATTGGATCCTGAGAGGGATATCAGCCTGACCTGAAATAACTGCCCCTGAAGTGGGGAAGGAGGGAGAGGGAGATAAAGGATGAAGGAAAGGAAGGAGAGACAGAGGGAGAACAGAATATAGTTTGGGACACATTAGACTAAATTAGTTGGTTTAGAAGTCTTCTAGGTGTTTTATATATGTCATGCCCTGAGTAATGAGTTTGCATACAATTGCAGTCGGCTGTATATAATTCTCCATATTTAGAAGTAATTGTTTTTGAAATCAATATTCAAATTTATGCCGAATAATATGCAAATCAGCTTAGCTTTGACTCCTTTTAGAAATTGCAACAAAACCAGCAGTTACTATTCCAGTGGTGCTGAAGCTCTGTTTTGAAAGAAAACATTAGGACTCAGATGACACTAAACCTCTTCAATACCCATATCTAACCTGGAATTTTAGTTAACAGTTACTGAGGAAGTTACCAAATTCTACCTAGTGGTTTATTTTTTTAAAAAGCTTGCTCCATGGGAATCCTCTTTATTGTTTAATGTTTGCTACTCAGCATTTTTAATGAATACTTATATTGTATAAATAAGCTCTGGAAAATTTATGTTTGTGATCTGGATCTCAGCAAAAGCACACATTTTGAAATAGAGATCATATGGCAATGGGCAAAGTGCTTCTTTAGTCAATCAATTACCAACCATTGATTAAATGTTTAATTTTTGCCAGGGCTTGTGCTAGGTCATGGGAATGAAAGCATCAAAATGAGAAAGTCCCTGCTCTCAAGAAGGTTTTATGTACCACCTCCTCCAATTAATCTGGTACTTCAAATGAAAGAAAATTAGTAATAACAATAGATTTTCAAGTAGCTCATTCAAGGTTGCACAGCACATTATCAGAGTCTATTTTAATGACAATCCTAGTAAGTCAGATTGTATAGTAATTATTATTTACTTTACAGATGAGTAAGCTGAGGCTCAGAGAGTTCAGTTGACTAACATGTCAAAAGCAGGATTTGAATCCAGGAATTCCTGACTCTAAATCTAATACTCTATTCACTTTATTACTTTTCTCCCTCAGAAGAGTATTGGAAGGCAAAACAGCCTCTCAAGTAGCGAAGCTGAAAAAAAAATTAAGTTTCTTAAACTTTTTTTTGCCATGGATCTCTTGTACTCAATTGAAGTAGATGATGTAGAGAGTCCTGCTAGCCTTAGTGCTAGGGTTCTATGATCTGGAAGAACACAAGGCTGCCATGATCTTGAATAGGGTAGCCCTTAGTCATTTCCACAAGCTAAGTCAACTCTAGAATTAAAATCGTTTCTGTGTCTAAGCAGCCATTGAATTTTGTGGCATCTTGTGAGATGTGTACTATCTCTGATGTACTTTTTTCCTAATAGTAATTACCAGTTGACCCTTGGGTGTTCTGACCAATGAAATGGCATAGGAGGAATTAGACTATAGAGTCCAACCTTCATGGGTGAGAACTGAATTCTTAAAGGAAAATAATAATCAGTTTTCTTTCTTAGACTTAAAAAAAACCCTTCTGTGCCCCCATGGGTTCTTCCTAGGTCAGAACTGAACTGCATCCTGGAGAGGGATGCCAACCTGCCCTGAAATAAGTGCCCTTGAAATACAGAGCAGCCTGGCTTTAGAGCTAGAATGAACCCCATTTAGTCCAAATGCCTCATTTTACATGTGAAATTGAGGCCTAGGAAAGGAAGATGACTTGCCCAAGGTAACAGAGTATAACAGAGCCAAATTTCAGGTCTAGTTTTTCTAACTCCAAATTCAGGGTTCTTTTCCTTCTGCACAAATGAGTAACTGCAAATCAGTCAGAGGCTTGGCCTATTCAATCAAAAGAGAGGAGAGAATTGCTTTTTTGTTCTTCCCTTTCATTTTTTTTAGAAGACACAAAAACCAGATCTCTCATTAAGTTTCTTGATAGGGTCATTAGGAACCCTGACTTGAGAAATTCTTCACCTTACTGTGGCATAGCCTACCTGAGGGGAAAAGGAAGCTATGACACCTGAAAAAGAACACCCTATGACGGTGCAGCTTTAGTTCCTCTTGGGTTTTAAATTTCTTCTCCTTCCTGTCAGCTTCAGATCGCTTTACACCCCCAGGAGAGGTTATGGGACTGAGCATCCATAACAGTGCCTTTGGAGAAAATAGATTTTAGATACAGCCAATAAATCTAGCACAAAAAAATAGCTCCTTTTGGCAAAGAGGATGGTTAGTTATTTTTTTAAGTGCTACAAGGAAAAAAAAAAGAATAGAAAATCGCTATCACAAGCAGGAACCCATTTGGAGCTATCAGGGATTACCCCTTATACATCAGCATTATCTCTGAGCTCACTTGTGACCTTATCTTTAAAAATAAAATGATCTTGCTGGTTTGGTTAGCAGCTAGCTGTCTGCAAATCAGAGGAAAGAATAGGTGTTGTAAGTTTGCTGAGAGTTGACATGGTACTTACTTTTCATATGCTCCCTTCAGCATGGGTACTCTGTATTAAAGATGACATTGCCAAAGACCTTTTTGGTTCAGAGGTGGTTTCATTAGTGCAAGTAATTTCCATTGTGGAATCTCCCTCCACTGAAGCAGATTAGCAACTATAAGATATTAAATGGTTCATCTAAAGTCAACCAAGGCATAGCTTGAACCTAGGCCTTTTTAGCTCCTATGTATCATGCTGGATATGGGAGTATTACCTTAGATCTCTATAGAAAGCTTTCCAGGGCCCCATGGACCTTCTCTTGGCCAACTTAAACATGATTTTGCTGTGTTTTCTTTGTTGTTCCATATTCAACCCCTCTAAAGCATCAATTGGTATATTTGTAGCGTTGTTTCTATGAAACTAACTGCCTTCTATAATTATTGTTTTATCTAAGACTGCATTTTTGTGGAGCCAGTGAACAACTTTCATTAGGGTATGACCTGTAATGAATTTTGATTTGTCTTAGTTGAAGAAACATCCAAGAATTGAAGTGTTTGACATTAAAATGATAGAGGTTTTAAAGTTCTGCACAGGCATTAAAGTGATCGTGGCTTGTTCAGGTACTGTGACCAGTGTAGCTGAGAAAAACTGGGGAAAGTGCTGCTGCCACACAAGAAGAACCCATAGTCAAGAGAACCCTGAACCTGCAAAATGGGTCCCTGATTTGAATAGAGCCTTACCTAGAACTTTCACAAGTGACTCCTCCATGTCTTGATTTCTTACCTTCAGTTCTTTATCTTGCCCTCCCCTATCCCCCAGTCCTCTTCTAACCTTATCAAAAACTTTGACATAGTTACTTGATTCCCAGAGACACTGACTTTTCAGTATATTAATTTACTTCTCTGTTAAATCTGTTTCTTAATGATACTATTGAACAGGACTTTTAATACCTAATCTCCTGATCTCCCTATAGCCTCTTCAACTAATTAAAACTAGTTTGACATTGGAAGATAATTAATAAACACTATTTGTTGCTCACCACCAGTTCCTTTACTTCCCTTAGCAAACCCTACAAGAATGATCAGTAAGCAAAACTCTTAACAAACAAGTTCAGCCTAGCAAAATTCAGCCAAATAAACCAAAACAAAACAAAACTCAAAACCAACCAAAACCCAATAGTTTTATTCATATGACTTTTCACTATTTAGTTGCCTGTAGTAAGAAAGGAGAAGTCTTAGGGGGAATGTCTTTCAATAAAAGTGAGAGTGCCTCTGTACTTTGTCTAGGCTAGCTCACACTGGGAATATTGTATTCAGTTCTGGGTGCCCCATTTTAGGACATCAGACACCAACAAAATGGAGACTATACAGAGTAGAGTAATGAGGGTGATCAGAATCCTGAATATTCTTATCATATAGTTGAAGGAACAACAAATGTTTAGCTTATAAAAGAGGAGACAAAAGTGGCATGGGTAACAGTCTTCAAAAATTTGAAAGTTCAGATGACAAAGATCCAGCTTGTCCATTTGGATAAGGAAGATAAACTAGGTGGAAGATAGAGAGAAGACTTAGACTTTTAAAACTCCTATAATTATCAGAGTTGTCCCCAAATGAGGTTTTTATTGAATGTAAATGAACAGAAATGAAGGTCTTTCAGAAGGAGCCAAGGGAGTCCTTGATGAAAATAGCACAAAAAGATTCCATTTCAGTTGTAGACTACATGATCTCCAAGTCCCCTTTCAAATTGGGACTCTATGAATCTCACAGATTGAAAACTAGAAGAGACCTCAGAAGTCAGATAACCCAATTGCCCCTTTTACAGATGAGGGATTCAGAGAGAGATTCAGTAAGTTGCCTAGTGTTATCCTAGTAGTGAGGGTCAGAGTCAGGATTTGAAATCAGATCCTTTGTTCCTTTCACTCTACCATGCTTCTTACCTGAAGGGAAATCAAGAAAAACCTATCTCTAAACATAACTCTTCAATCTAATCATATCCCTTCAAATAGGAGAGTAGGCTGAATTCAGGAAAGACTAATACCTCTGATATGAGGGCTGCCAATCCCTTTTCAGAGCTGTTTTCCACTATTGGTGTCCACCTACACAGTGACCACATGCTGGCAAACCATTATGACAGACAGGCTAAACCAGGTTGAGGATTACTGAGGGATCTCAAACCCTGTTGGTGAATTGAGGGGTATCTACCCCAATTATGGGAAGACTTCCCCTGGTTTTTAGGCAGATGAGAACAGTTTGTCTCAATGGTCATGAAGGCAGCTGAAGCAGGTTCAGTGTAGGCTACCAGAAATGTCAAGGTCATGCACTACATCCCAGACCACCACCAGTTGTCATGATTTTTGTCTTGCTACTGGACTTTTATGACTGGAAGAGAGAGTGAGAATGATGGCTTCACTCAACTGCCTCACTTAATCCAATTTATGCCCAAGTCAAAATCATCCATCAGTTTTGCCATTTTTATCATCCTCAGAGTTATGGCATAAGGCAAGGGATGAAGCAGCAGGTGCAGATTCACTGGGAGCTGTAGTCACAAGCCTGCACACCAGCAGCTTAGACCCTAGGGCTATCTTCTCACAGGAAGCAGCAGTGGGATTTGAAGCCTCTTGGGAGTCTAAGCAACCTTTTATTGTTGAACACCTTCAACAAAGATGAAAATAGCATCAAGGTCTGCTACCTTCTTCAACTTGAAAAGACTAGAAACCAAGATCAAAGTGGAGGGATCTTCTGTTTGTAGATGAGAAGCTCAGATGCAGCAAGGATGGATGGATTCTCTGCTGCTTATGATAATTTTTACCTAACAATTCACACCAAGAAAACACAGGTGCTCCATCAGCCAAGGCCACATCTTCCATATGTTGGAACCATTGATACAGCAAATTGAATACTGTAGATAAGTTCACTTTCCATGAGAGTATATTCTCCAGGGAGATATACATTGATAATGAGGGTGACACTCACATTGCCAGAGCTAGCTCAGTGTTTGGGAAGCCCAGAAGCAAAGTGTGAAAAAGAAGAGGTATTAGGCTGACTGCTAAGCTGAAGTTCTACAGAACCATTGTGCTGACCTCATTGTTGTTTGCCAGTCCACCAACTCCATGTCAGGAAATTGAATCACTCTCATTTAAATTTTCTTAGGAATATTCTGAAGATTACCTGTCAGGAGAAGATACTGAGGTCCTTTCTCAAACTGAACTACCAAGCATTAAAACTTCATACAGAGTAGTTGATGCGTTGGCCACCTTGATCAAATGTCACACTTATGCTTGCCAGAAAGACTATTTTATATACCTAGGGCAAGGGCTTATTTGGTGTTCAGAAAAAGTGGTACAAGGTCACTCTTTTGGATTCTGTGGCATGGGAGACACTGCAAAGGACTCTTCAGCATAGTGTGCCCTCATAAGAGAAGGTGCTGTGCTCCATAAGCAAAGCAGAATTGAAGTAGTCAAAAGAAAAGAGAGGTGAAAATTTAGAAAATCTACCCCAAATGTTCATATGACCTATTTGTACCTAACTTGTGGTTAAGCATTACAGCTCATATTGGTCTTATCAGTCAGAGACACTATAACTTGATTTTAACATAGTGATATCATTTTGGTTATCTTCAAAATGGATAACAACCATATAATCTCTTCAAATATCTTGCTGTAGACTTGACTCTGCTTTTCTTCCTCCCTCCATCCTTCCTTCCTTCCTTCCTTCCTTCCTTCCTTCCTTCCTTCCTTCCTTCCTTCATGATTACTATGTGTCAGGAATCATACTAGGTACTGGCATTAAAAAAGACAAAAACAAAGCAATCTCTGATCTCAGGAAATTATATTACAGATCCTGATAACTGTGCAAGAAATTCTAGACTTCTAGGAGACAAGACACATATTCAATACTTTGTTCTTTGGGCCTAACCCCTCAGTGGATGAATGGGTACAGAATTGCTTTTTGTGCAAACACAAGTAGTCACCTAGGTGATGTGACTTGAAAAATACCAAGAAGCTGACACTGTTTGAAAAAGTCTACCATTAGTGATTCTTTCATTTGTACTGCCTTCCACAGACCCTCTTTTTCCTTAATAAATGTATTTATGTATTTTCCAATACATGTGAAGATCGTTTTCAATGTTCATTTTTGTAAGGTTTTGAGTAATACCTCTCTCCTCTCCTCTCCTCTCCTCTCCTCCCCTCCCCTCCCCTCCCCTCCCCTCCCCTCCCCTGTCCTCCCCTCTCCTCCCCTGTCCTCCCCGTCCTCCCCTCCCCTCCCCTCCCTTCTCCTCTCCTCTCCTCCCCTCCCCTCCGCTCCCCTCTCTCCATAGTGAGTAATCTAATATAGGTTATACATGTATAACTATGTTAAACATATTTCCATATCAATCATGGTAGAATCAGATCAAAGGGGGGAAAAACTATGTGAGAGAGAGAAGAAAAAAAACATAAAACAGAAATTTTAAAAATTGAAAATAGTTCCTTCTCTGGATGTGGATGCTAATTTCCATTACAAGTCCTTTAGATTTATCTTTGATTATTGTACTACTGAGCAAGTATGTCATAGTTGATCATCACAAAATGTTGCAGTTGCTGTGTACAATGTTCTTTTGGTTCTGCTCACTTCACTCAGCATCAGTACATGCAAATCTTTCCAAACTTTTCTGAACTCTGTCCACTCATGATTTCTTACACAACAATAGTACTCAATCACATTCCTATACCACAATTTGTTAAGCCATTCCCAAATTGATGGTTATCCCCTCAATTTCCAATTCTTCATTGCAAAAAGAATTGCTATAAATATTTTTGTGCATGTAGTTTCCTCCCTTTCTTATGACCTTTTTGGGATACAGACCTAGTAGTGGACTTGCTGGATCAGAGGGCATGCACAGTTATATTGTCCTTTGGACATAGTTCTAAATTGCTCTCTAGAAAGGTTGGTTCAGTTCACAACTCTACCAACAATTCATTAGTGTCCTAGCTTTCCCATATTCCCTCCAACATTGATTGTTTTCCTTTTTTTGTCATATTGGCCAATCTGACAGTTGTGAATTATTTTAATTTGCATTTCTCTCATGTATAATGATTTAGAGTATTTTTTCTTATGACTACAGGTAGCTTTAATTTCTTCATCTGAAAACTGTCTATTCATATCCTTTGACTATTATGAGAAATAACTTGTACTCTTATAAATATGTCTCTTTATATATTTTAGAAATGAGTTCCTTATCAGAAACACTAACTGTAAAAGTTGTTTACAACTTATTGCATTCCTTTAATCTTGGTTGCATTGATTTTATTTATGCAAAATCTTTTTAATTTAATGTAATCAACATTATCTTTTTTTTACATTTTATAATGTTCCCTATCCTTTGCTTGGTCATAAACTTCTCCCCTTTTCATAGATCTGACAGATAAACTATTCCTTGTTTTCCTAACTGGCTTATGGTATCCCCTCTTATGTCTAAATCTTGTACCCATTTAGACCTTATCTTGTTACAGGATGTGAGATGTTGGTCTATTACTAGCTTCTGCCATACTGTTTTCCCAGAAGTCTTTGGGTTTATCAAACAATAGATAGCTATAGTCATTTACTGCTATTCCTTTTGTGCCTATTCTATTCTACTTATCCACCACTCTATTTCTTAGTAAATACCAAACAGTTTTGATGACTGCTACCTTATAATATAATTTTAGATCCAATACAATGAAGCTACTTTTCTTTGCATTTTTTCTCATTAATTCCCTTGATATTCTTGATCTTTTTTTCCCTCGGTTGAATTTTGTTACTATTTTTCTAGCTCAGTAAAATAATTTTTTGGTAGTTTGAGTGGTATGGCATTGAATAAGTAATTCATTTAGGTAGAATTGTCATTTTTATTGTATTAGTTCAGCCTATCCATGAGCAATTGATATTTTCTCACACAAACCCTCTTTTAATAGAGCTGTGGTTCTTAACCTAGAGTCTGTGAACTTAAAATTGTTTCTTTATTTTTTATGAGTATTTCAATAGATTTGGTTTCCATTGTAATCTGATATATTTCATTTTATGCATTTAAAAAAATTCTGAACAGAAATCCATAGAGGGGTTGTGACACACAAAGAAGCTAAGAACTCCTGGCTTAGAGGGATAACACATTAACTCTATTAACATCTAAATGTGAATTAGGATGAGCAGATCCTTTTCTTTGTGTCCTAGGGCAAGAGAAAATCTAGATGCTGAAACAAAGGGGAAGGACCAGAGACTAGAGAAGATAGACTGCCTGGGCCACATTTTGGCAAGGTCTGGCCCAGGGACAGGGAAGTCTGTGCTCTGGTTTGCAGGATCCACATTCCAGCACAGAGATTTGGTGTTGGCAGTCTGCAAATAGAGTCTTTCCAACCAGGACATCAGAGACTGGAGTTGGGGCGGCAGCAAGGGCTCCGAGCAACAGGTCCTGGCAGCCTGGGTTGTGTTGGGCCACAAACATTCCCCAACACTCAGCAGCCCTAATCCCAAACACGTGTCCAGTCTTGGGTTTGCCAGCCAGCAACCACATGGCTCCCTACTGGGACTGGAGAGAAGGCTGCATGCTTTGCCAACCCTGTCTGCCTCCTTCTCAGAACTACCATCTGCTCTCCTGAAAGGGCTGGTTCAGTGGGAGGGTCCACCTGCCAGATGTGGTAAAAATTCTTACCTAAATCTCAGATTCCTTGTGTCTGTGTGTGTGTGTGTGTGTGTGTGCTTCTGGGATGGGAGGTGGGGAACTGTCATCCAGTATGGATGGAAGGTACATTACTAACCAGCCTTCTTCAAGGCAAGCTTATCCTCTTCTTCTAACAATCAATCAATTAGCCAGTATTTATTAGGTGCCTACGATGTTGCTATCTGTGGATAGATGGTAGAGAAAGATAGAGACAGACTGACAGATAAATGATAGATGAGTAGATGGATGAATAGATAGCTGATAGAGATAGATGATCAATAAAGATAGGTAGAAATCAGTAAATGATAAAAAATAGATGACAGAGATAGGTAGATGACAAATAGATGATTCAGAGAGACAGATCCTAGTGACAGATTGATAGAGATAGAATATAAATACTGATAAATGATCTATAGAGGTAAATGAGAGATGTGACCATATAGATAGAACATTTATTAAGAACTCACAACCTGGGCACTGAGCTAAATAAGAACTAGGTAATATAAAAACAAAACAAAACAAAACAAAATGTTACCTACTCTCAAGGAGCTCAGATTCTTTCTATTCCTTCACTTTAAAATGGATTTATTAATCACAATAGAATCTCTAAACATTTGAAAAAGTAGATTCTGAGAAGCCCTTCATTGGTACTGCTTTTCCTCTGAGAGTTCCTCCTCCCTTACTTTGTATATATCTTATCTGTTATATGGTTGTTTTCATAGTCTCCCCATTAGAAAAGGAGAGGAGTTTTCTTCCTAACAGAGGAACTCAGGGTGGGGAGTAGAGGATTCCCTAGTTAGGCTGCTGGTTGGGAGGTGAAACAGTCCACAGAATGACCTCAGACTGGGCTTAGTTGCTTTCTGGATCTAAATTCCTCATCTGTAAGGAGGGGAAAAAGACAGTTTGGATTAAATAACCTTTAAGCTTCTTCCTAGCTCTTAATCTGGGATTTCTGTTGCCATCTCTGGAAATAAGCTCCAAAGCAGGGACTCCCAACCTTTTGTGCTTATCAGGAACTTCTTTGGCAGTCTGATGAAGCCTATGGATCTGTTTCAGAATAATAATTTTAAATAATTGAAGGAAATGCTAAATTTTAGTAAGAGGTAGTGACTATAAAGATGTGATTGTTTAGTCCAAATTTATGGACTTTATGAAATATACCCATGGACACTTTGGGAGAGGATGAGATTCATGGACCCCATGTTAAGAACCCTCAAGCGGGCTCTACAGAGCTGGGGCCAGTAGAGATAAAAAAAAAACCCCAAAACAAGATACCTTTTGTTTTTATACACTTAACAACTGCCTCCTTGTAACAGCAGCAGCAACAAAATCATTTAAGCAAAACCAAAAGGCACAATGCACATCATCTTAGAGCCAACATTGCAACTCTGTAGTGCCCTACCTCTCTACAAAGAAAGGGAAAATATGGGTCCCTATCAGGGCTCTTCCTTCCCTGCTTCTCATTCCACACATAGAAGGCCCTGATGACAATCTCTTATTGGAGGGAGAGTTTTTCTTTGTCACTTTCTTTAAGCAAAGGTTTGGCAACTGTCCAGTGTTACATGCAGCTTCTATCCTGAAAATTTCACATTGGAATTTTTCCTTTTAACACATTAGACTCACAGAGTATTTCTTTAGAAAAAGAGAAGAAACAGTTCCTCTCTAATGTGGATTACCTAACCATTTGTAGGGCAAAATTGTGAAATTGAGAAAGCCAGTCCTTGTCTCATCTCCACCTCCCTGTTCTCCCCTTTGGTGTTCCACACCCCTCCCCACCGGCCATCCCAAGCCAAGGTATTGCCAGAGAAGCTTTAGAGCATTCTGGCACTTTCTCTCTGCCTCTCCCCACCCTTCTCCTCCACATTGGATTTGCAATTTAATTGGAGAATCTAGGCTGTAATTAGTAGTTCTCAGTTTCCCTCACAACAACATTCATGCTTCAATACTTCAATAGATCTGTGATCTCCTTGATGTCTGTTGATGGTACTCCCTCCATTGGTGCAATTTGTGATCTCTTCCTTACTATTCATCCTGTGCCCTTCTTGTCAGGGTTCATTCCATTCATCCTCCACTGAGGCTGAATTCAATAGGAGGGCATAACAACTCTAACTTGGGTTTAAATAATGGGCCTAATACTTATGACCTGGCTGATCTTGGGGGAATCATTTAATTTCTCCCAGAAAGATGAAGTTAGACTAAATGGTTTCTAAGAGACATCGAACTTTAAGTTTGTGATTCCAGTAGAACATGAGTTCTTAAACTTTTTTGTGTCATGGACCCCCTTTGAAGCCTATGGACCCCCCCTCCTAAAAATAATGCTTTATTATACCTATAATTGAAGGAAATGCTAATTTTAGTTAGAGATTAATGAAAATAAAGTTGTAATTTTTTTCTCCCCACCCAAGTTCATACACCTAATGAAATCTATCCACAGACCCTAGATTAAGAACCCTGAACTCCACGATGGCAAGAACTGAGCAGTATTTTATGTTTGTATCTGCAAGGCCTATATAAGGATACCCACACATGGAAGATCTAGAAGGAATCTTTGGAGCAATTTAGCACAAATCCCTCACATTAGAGATGGGGAAGCTGAGGTCCAGAGTTAACACTTGACCAACCTGAGGTCATTTGGTAATGAGTAGCAAAACCAGAATTCAAACTCAGGTTAAATCCTTATGTGTAGTAAGTGTCAGAGGTAAAATCTGAACTCAGATCTTCTAACTTCAGAACCTTTTCAGTCTAATATGCTGATTCCTGGTAAGTATTTAGCAAATGTTTCTGGAATCAGATCCCTTAACATAGGTAGAATGGACAAGTCTTAACCACTTAACCACTCCCAACTCCATGAACTAGAACTGCTGTAAGGCAAGAGAAGACCTAGGACAGTCTAAGTTAAATTTGTCTGCAGGTGAATTCACTTTGGATCCAGCTAGAGGCCCTTCTACAAAGTAATCCTTAGAGAAGTTCTAAGATGGAGAACTTCTCAGACCTCAAGAAACTTCCTTTTACACTAGTTTTACCTGGGTAGTTAATCAATCTGTTTTATTTTTTAAAAATCACATACCTGAACCCTCAGTCTTTGTCACATCCAGATGTGTATCTGGAACAGTAACATCACTCAATTCTTGATGAGTCTATGTTCTAATGGGTGTGGGGTTTTTCTCTCTGTCTTTAAAAATCTCAGTGTCATCTATGACCTCCTATTCTATATCATCTTTTTTGTCATTCCATAAATTCTAGATAAATGTTCTAACCTATGTGTTGGAAGTCATCTTTTGGTACTTGGGATATTTAGTAGATTCCAGTTTAATACATGGGGAGCTAGGTAATACAGTGGATAGAGAGCCAGATCTGGAGTAAGGAAGACTTGAATTCAAATCTGACCTCAAGACACTAGCTATATGACCCAAGACAAGTCACTTAACCCTGTTTGCCTCAGTTTTCACATCTGTAAAAAGAACTGAAGAAAGAAATGGCAAACCACTTCAGTATCTGCCAAGAAAACCCCAAATGGGTTCAAGAAAGTTGGACACAGCTATAATACACAATTCACAGTATATGACAAGCCAGTCTCCCTTCCATATCAAATATGTCTTTGAGGAACTGTTATGTTATTTGCCTGCACAACTGCTACTGTTAATATGTAGCAGTCTGCTTATACCTTTCCACTGCTCTTTGGATCACCTGCAATTGTGATTCTTCTGATAGTTAGGATTTTGTTTCCTCCTTTTTCTGAATCCTCAGTTCTTAGAACAATTTCTACCACTTAGGGAGCACTGAATGTAGTGTTTTCTATCATACAGGGAAACAGCATGTTATAGTAGATGTAAAATTCAACTTGGAGTCAGGAAGACCTGGGTTTAAATCCTACATCAGGTACTTACTAATGGGAAAAACCCTGGGCAAATCACTTAATCTTTTTTTTTTTAGGTTTTTGCAAGGCAAATGGGGTTAAGTGGCTTGCCCAAGGCCACACAGCTAGGTAATAATTAAGTGTCTGAGACCGGATTTGAACCCAGGTACTCCTGACTCCAAGGCCAGTGCTTTATCCACTACGCCACCTAGCTGCCCCTCATGAAATCACTTAATCTTTATGAAACTCAGTATCCTCCTTGGAAAATGTGGGCTTAAAAATCGTACTTCTCATAGGGTTGTCTGAAGATCCAATGAGCTACTTTAGGTAAAATGTTTCATAAATCATAAGATGCAATATAAATGGCATTATAATCGTGATTAGGAATGTCAAACATACAACCCACAGGCCATTCGCCCTGCAGTATTCCTCAAAATAACCTGAACCAATTACACAAAATGTAATTGGGAAATAATAAATAAATAAAAATACAAAATAACACAGAAAGTGCGAATATATGATTTTCTAAGTCTATAATGCAGTCCACAGGAATCCTTTTGATGGTTTCATGGTCCATTTCTATTTGAATTTGAAACCATGCATCATGATTATTTGATGGGAAGGCCATTGATGCTGAAAAGATGGCAGAGAACAACTCAGAAAGCCATCCCATTCCCTTCCTTTTCAATTCTGGCTCCAGTTCATTGTCTACTTGAAGTACCTACCTAAGATGCTGATGGACCAACTCAATGGCATGCCTATCCAGTTGCATGTCATAACCTATAAAATCCACTTCATTTTTACCTCATGGATAGTTGAGTTAATCTCTTTTGTATTGGGAAGAAAAAATTTCATTATACATATGAGCAAGCCAAGGTTCAGGCAGGTTAAATGATTTTATAAGATCATAGAGCTAGTCATTGGCAGAGTGAAGCCCTGGGACACAGGTCTTCTGACCTCAAGCCCACTTCTTCCTCAGATTTGCCATGTTGCCTTTTTAAGCAATAGAGGAGATAGGATGAAGAGCCTTTCTGGCCTTCCTTCTTCACATCTTCTTGGCTCATGAGGCTATGTTTGTAGCATAATCTCATTAGCTTTTAAATTTTTCTTCATTTTCAGAAGGTTGTTGTGGTGTCATATAAAGATATGGGGTCAGAGACTTGGAATGAATCTCAACTTCGCTATTTACTCAGAGCCTCTTTGTAACTTTGGATCTTTGGGGACTCATTTCCTCATTTCTGAACTGGAAATATTGGTAATAGCTATTTCATAGGACTGTTCTAAGGTTCAAATAAGATATTATAAATTATATACATAATAATGTATATATATATAATAATAATGTATGTGAGTTTGTTTTGAACAGCCTGTGATTGTGAGGAAAGTATTATGCAAATAATTATGCATAACATTTATGTAGCATAACTTTTTTTTTTTTAAGTTCTTGCAAGGCAAATGGGGTTAAGTGGCTTGCCCAAGGCCACACAGCTAGGTAATTATTAAGTGTCTGAGGTTGGATTTGAACCCAGGTACTCCTGACTCCAAGGCTGGTGCTTTATCCACTGTACCACCTAGTCACCCCTGTAGTACAACTTTTAAGAGGAGGCAATATGATGGAGGAAATAGGAAGTCTTGTAATTAGAAAGAGCTGGGTTCAAGTCCTGCCTCTGCCTTTCCTATAGGTTAATTATAGAAGAATCATTTAATTCTTCAAGTACCTCAGAAGCTAGTTGAGATTATAAATTACAGAACAATTGCTATTTACAATTTCCTGGCCTTCTCCAAAGCCTGGTTTTCTTCCTCCTTCAAACAGAATGCAGACTCGAGCCTCTAGGGCCTGGGCTTTGATTGATGAGGTTCCACCTTATCATGCTCAGTCACAGGCCAACCACATTACTTTCTATCAGTTCGCAAGTCATCTTGCCATATGCATATCATCAGCTGTCCCCTAGTCTTCTTTCCAATTTTTGTTCCTCTCTTTGTGTCAATTCCTTCTATTAGAATGTGTTTTTTTATTTTGTTATGGTTTTTAAAAATTTTTTTAATTGCATGTAAAGACAATTTTTAGCATTCATTTAAAAAAATTTGAGTTCCAAATTATTTTCCTCACTCCCTCCCTTACCTCTCCTTCCCTAAGATGGTAAGCAATTTGATATAGATTATATATGGCAATCTTGTTAAGACATTTCAGTGACTCTAGGATTTGAATCCAGATCCTTGACTAAAAACCAGTGCTCTTTCCTCATTATCTCCTTATGACAGGTGTGGATAAATACATAAATAAATACATACACACCCAGAGGACACTTTATAATTTGCAAAATATTTTACATACTTTTCTCATTTGAGTTTCCTAACAGCACAGGGAGGCAGATTTTTTGGTGTTATTCCCGTTTTACAGAAGAGGAAATTCATTTGTCTATGTCTGTACAGCTAACAAGGGTCAAAGACCTGAATCCAGGCCTCACTAATTCCAAATCAAAATTCTAGCCATTAAGCCTTGCTATCTCCCTAAAAGTTAACCTCAAAGAGCACTAGCAATGAACATTGTTGTTATTCCAAGTCTAAATGATCCTCTAAGCTCAAGGCAGACAACAAATAAAAATAAATTGGCTAAGAAAATTAAGACACAGTATTGATAAATGATCCTCTGATCCCAAGTCAGAGAGATTCAGCTCTAGTAATGACTCCCAGTTTAATTGCAAAGCTTTCTCTTGATTTCTGCTTTTGATGTAAGGTTCTATCAAGATATCCAAATGCTTTTGGGCAGAGCTGCCCTTGAATTCAGTACATGCTTTGGAGAGGATCAAGGTTTCTGGGCAGGAAGGCAGCCTGTGGGAAAGAAGTCAGGGTTTCTGCCAACTGGTCCTGAAAAAGAACTGAGTCCCAGGGTCTCCCTCTTCATTCATCCCCCCAATCACCAAGACAAAGGGGTGGTGCCCCTTCTTTTAGGCTATAGGCTGACTTTTTTCTGAGGGCTTCCTCCCTTTGAGGTCACACTTTTTGTTCATTAGCACCTGGTTTCCCAGAATAATAATGTTGAGGCCAGATGTGGTAGATCACATGATTTATCCATATCCCTTAGAGGTGTTTGATGACAATCTGGGGTGCTACAACATTCTCTTAGAAATGACTCTGGCATCCAGAATTATAGATGCAAGAAAGCATGACCCTTGAGGTCATACTCATTGCCAGAAAGGTAATGACAGGGGCAGCAGTGGAATTCCCAGGCATGAATATCTCAACCTATTGTTGTTCCCAATACCCTGGGTGATATATTCTTCTTGGTGAGGGGCCAGAAAAACACTTCCCATCTGTGCCCTTGGGAGACATTGCAGCTGTTGAAGAAGGGCCAGGCCTTCCTGAAGCTGCAATGGGCTTCCTGGACTCTGTATTTTAGAGGATTGGCTATAAATCTGGGTCATGGCCAGAAGGGAGAAGATGGAAGTATTAGGCTGCCTAAATTGAATCCAGTTCATTTTTTTTAATCCAGTTTATATTAACTGGATCAGTCCTAAAAGGGTGAGAGAAAACAGGAAGCAAGGTCCATAGCTGTCACATTCATCCCTCTTTTCAACAAGATGCAGAGGACTCAGGAAAGTGGTGTTGTGTGTGTGTGTGTGTGTGTGTGTGTGTGTGTGTGTGTGTGTGTGTGTGTGTGTGTGTAAGGAGTATCTGTCCTTGGTATACATTCCAGAAGGAGGCCAATTCCCCAACACTATTCATCAGTGACCCACAGTTTTAAAGAGAAGCACTGAGAAGTTAAACTTCTTGCCCAAGCTAACACAGAAACAATAGGTTAAAGATAGAATTTGAACCCAGATCTTCCTGACTCCAAGGCCCGGCACCTAGAATGGGCCTGATGCATAGTAGGAGTTTAATAAATTCTTGTTCATTGATCAATTGCTTCTGTCTGAATTGTCAAGGCTCTTCTGTCTCATTGAGTATAGATGTTCCATCCAGCTACTATGGTCTCAACCCTTTTTTAACTCAGTAAAAATTCTTTGAGCGATGGTGAGGATGAAGAAATTAATTACTTAATGGTCAAACCTCTGGTTTTTAACTGTCTTAAAAAAACTATGATTATGCTGGTCTTTGGAAAACAGAAATACAATCTGTTACCGGACTTAGCCTTGAAGATTTTCCAACTTGATAAGACTTGAAGGTTTGTTCTTTACTAATTCATTTACTTAATGGTCAACCCTCTGGTTTGAAGTCTCAAAACTTGATTTTGCTTGTCTTTGAAAACAGAAATACAGTCTGTCACTAGACCCAGCCTTAAAGGTTGAAAACTTGTGCTTTGTTGGTGTAGCCTTCAAAATCTAAAGTCACCTTCATACCACACTGAAGATGAATGAGGATGTTAGTGGAGGAAAAAATTTTCATCCATGATGAAAATCAAGGGCTGTGTAGCTTCCCCCAATTAGCTTGGGTAGATCAGAGGAACACAGATTTAAAACTTGAAGAGACTTTAGAGACTATCAAGTAAAATACTCCAATTTATAGATAAGGAAAAACTGAGGCACAGAAAGATTAAGTCTTTTACTCAAAAGTCAACAACTAATAAGTAGCAGAGTTGGAATTCAAACTGAGATCCTTTGACTTCAGATCCATTGCTCTTTGGCTATGGTGTATGGCTTAAAATCATAGAAAACCAGACTAGAAAAAGATGAAATAAGTATCACTTATGGGCAAATAAAAATTAGATAGGAGACTTGGATGACAAAGATGTCATCAATGAAGTATATGAATGAAGAAGATAGACTGATCATGTGGGAAGAGCAGGAGATAACAGATATATATCACTGGCACTCCATTTTAATATCATCTTCATATGAATAGGAAGTAGGGAATGCTCCTAGCTCATTCAATGTGGTAACACATGGGAGGTTGTGGACATGAGTTCCAAAGGATAGGCAGGAAGAGATGGGTTGAGATGTGCACAGTGTGAGGAAATACCCACAGAGATGAGATCACTGATTCCTTTGAGTGAGTCCAAAGGTGACACTATTGCCCCAGCACAATTAGGATGTGAGTGTTGATTTGTTTTTCCATGAATGCCAAAGTGGTGATAGATGTGCAACTGAGCCATCCACATACTTTCCTGTGATCCCTCTTGCAACCAAGCCCTTGCATTTATGAGGCAGCTGGTTGGGGGAAGGGATATAATCTGTAGCCATGGTTCAGAACTTAGTTAATTTGCTTATATAAGACTCAAATGCATAACGTGAGGCTTTTCATACTCTTAATTAACCAGGGACATTATAAAATGCAAAGAAACAAGATGAGGGCAGAATGGGGGTGGACCCTGGTTCCCAGTTCCTTGACTTGTTTCACTTTTGTCTTTATCATGAAACAGAGAAACTAAAGTAGCATCAAACAGGCAGAGAAGGTTGTTGGAAGTCACCAAAAAGAGACTTTCAAAAGGGGCTGCTTTTAGGGCTGACAGCTTGCAACTTTTTTGGTGCTAATAATCTTCATGAAATTTTTCATCCTTGTGAAGTTAGTCTTTAGCTTCATTTAGCATATTGACCTTAGTTATTCTTAAAACAGTTGTTATCTAAAATATGGAGGTCATTCCTTTTCAGGTATCCTGGTCAACAATAATAGACTTGTCAGAATAAGAAATACACTCCCATCCCTTCTTTTCTTTATGAGCTATGCAGGTTGGCTGATTTAAGAGAATGAGACCCTTATTTCCTTGTAGTTCAGTTCACAAAGCCACATGTGCTGCATAGAGTTGAATCAGTTTGACAAGGGCCCTTAAATAGAGATCTGGGAGTGAGAGAGAGAAGGACTTGATTATTATTCTGTGCCAATCAGAACCTGGCCAGAGAACAAATAGGAATAAGTGGTCCAAAGAGGCACCCGCATTTTGTATGCAGAAGTGTGCTACTTTGGGACATTTCTCAAATGGCATTTTCTTCCTTATATTTAGCCATAAAGCACATGGCATTTCTTTGTGAATGCAAAGGCACCAAACAATCACGCTTTCTAGACTGAAAGCCAAATTCAAGTCGTGAAGCAGGCGATGAAGTGATTTGCCTTTTGGCAAGGGATCATAGGGCAATACTTTATAACCTACTAAAACCAGTTATAGAATTGATCTTTTAGAGACTCTCCATTTTTGACTTTCATTTGACTCTCTGTTTTATTTGTTTTTCCTCCTATGCAGGTTACAGGATACTGATCAACCTAGTCAGGTAGGTACATGAAGGGAGAAAATGGTTGTTTTTAAGAAAATTCTGAATATTATAAGAAAACCAGGAATAAGTTTGGGAACATAGTCCTGTGGTGTGTGGTACAACTATATTTTGTCATGGACCTTCACTGGGTATAGTACTTACACTGGTCAAAGTAGAAACCATTCCTGTTAGATTAGGGGCAGCTAGATGACATAATGAATAGAGCCCTGGAGTCAGGAGAAGCTGAGTTCAAAGCTGGTCTCAGACTCTTAATACTTAGGGTGTGACCTTGGGCAAGTCACCTAACCCATTACCTTATTAAAAAAAAAGAATAAGGAATGGGGGAAGTGGAGGGATCTATTTGGGTCCATCTTAGAGAAAGGATGGCATGTTAGAGAAAACATTGGATTTAGAGTAAAAAGAGAGAGCTGAATTTTTTACTTAATAAGTTTTATGATCTTAGGCAAGTCATTTCACAGAGATTCAAACTGCAAAGAGCTAGAAAGGGTCTTAATAACCATTATATTCAATACCCCTCTTTTACATCTAACTGTTGTTGTTTGCTTTTCATTCTCAAAGAGGACCATAATATCAGGAAGGTGATGTCAAGACATGCAAGTGAATTGGTTTTAAGTGAGGGAGGACTATGCAAAGTCACTGCCTCTTTTCTCTTCCAGAGCCATCTGGGTCCAGTGGCAAGATATAGATCAGAATGACTAGAGATGGTCCTGGGTGCAGTGGGAGATCTTGCCCATTTTAAGTGAAGGCCTTAACAGGTCTCAGTTTGATGGAGGCAATAACTCACTTGTTGATTAAGGTTAGCAAGAAAGAAAAAAAAAAAGCAAAGAATGACTTCTTTTATTAAGTAAAAAATAAAAAATTAGTCTGAGAGGGGAAGACCCTCAGGGTTACTGACCAAAAGAGAAATAATTGCTGGTGAATTTACATGACTCACTCTGTGTGACTGTTTGTGTGTGTGTGTGTGTGTGTGTGTGTGTGTGTGTGTGTGTGTGTGTCTGATTGACTAATAATAGGTCTCAGACCATCTCCACTTGGTCAGTGTTTAGGCTCTGTCTCAGACTGAGTATAAATAGTGATTGTTTCCCATTTTGGAGGTGTGAATCTCAAAGAAGCTGTTTTCCAGATTACTCTGAAGACTGGAGATGAGTTTGTGCTTTTTTTCAAGAGTGGGTTTTGAGATGTTCCCTATTCCTTTGCTAATTGTCCTTATACTAATAAAATGTTTTACTTTAAAATGCATGTTCCTTGTCTTGTTAGGTGCAAAAGGAGTTTGGATGATTTCACAGGTCCCCAACTGGCCTGGGAGATGGGCTCAAGTCAACTGATGGGTTCTTATTTTTCCAAATATCCCACATTGAAAACAATGAGAATCCAAAATTGAGAAGAACATGATTTACATAAGGATGATGAAATTAAGATTAAGTGACCAGCCCAACATCATCCCTGAGCATCATGTCCTCAAGCTTGACAGACAAGTTAATCAGTGCCCAGGTTTGCTTTAAGAGATGTAGAAAGTGAATATTTCGGGGAACTTATTACAGTTATTGAATGGAATGAGGATTCTCATAAGAAGCCACAGGAACAGATGTCAATCTACAGGCTCTTGTACCTATGCCATGCCACCACAGAAAGTTCCAAAGTGATAGCTCTGTTATGGGTCATCTCAGAGGCATGCTCCTCAGCTTCTGGGTGTATTGTAGGATTCATCAATAAAGAGTTAGATATGTGTGGCAGCAGGTGGGATCCTTACCCCAAGAACTAAATGTCTACCTCTTGGATAGAAGGTGTTTTATACACCAGAGTGGGGATGGAAAATTCTGGCAATGTCCTCAAGATATCTCTTTGGTCATTTTTGCATAAGGTGCATCAGTGGTAGCTAAGGGACTAGGAGAAACTTGTGACATGAAGGACAAACCTTGCCTTGTCCTTGGGAAGTGTCTTTAGATGTCAGGAGAGGATAATTCCTGGTAAACAGACAAGTGAAAAAAAGCAAAACCCAAAGTATGGGCATATGACTATCTAACCATGTTAGGTCTGCTGTCCCCAAACAAGTCATGAACTGGATTATTTTTAAAGTCCCGTCCATTTCTAATGTTTTGGCACCTTCAACTTTTGGCTTTAATAGAGAAGAATAACTTCACTGATTCCATTATCACTTTCTAGGTAAATGTACTATTGGGGGCAGTATTCTTTTCTGATCCCTCACAAACTAATAATCATTAAAGCTGCCATGCACCTTGGAAAAAAACCCCTCAAAATCTCCCTCTCTACTGAGGCCAGACAATGAGAGCCAAAAGAGATACCGATATTTGACATAGGCACCAAAATAGCAATAGAGAAATCCAGAGTATAGAGTTTAGAGCTGGAAGGAGCTTTACAGAAATTCTTGTCTAATCAGTTCAGTTTAAAAAGAGGAAAATTGAGGCAGAGAAGTGATACTATAATTACTCATTGGTTTGCCATCCAAGGTTACATAGCTGACTCACATGTCTGATGCTCAATCTATTATTGATATTTTCTTGCCTCTACAACTTCTAGCAACTTGTGTAGTCAAGAATTTTAAGAAAGACTCAGAAATCAGATTCCACATAGATGATCTTTGAAAAGTTTGGTATTAATTTGTTTGACTTTGTACCATCATTGACCCTACCACATAGGAATCCTCCTAGCATAGGGGGTCTTAACTTAACCTGGGGTGAGTAAATTTATTTTTTTCTTTAAATAAAAATTTGAGAAACATTCTTGGTTTCCTTTGTAAATCTATGCCTTTTATTTTTTGCATCTAAAAACTTATTTTCTGAGGTAGAATCCAAAAGCTTTAATAGACTTCCAAAGGGGTCCATCACATAAATAAAGTTTAAGAATCCCTTTTCTACATGTAGTTGGAGTCCTAATAACTTCTGGAGCCTTGCAGATTAATGAGCAATGGCAACTATGAAGTGGATGAGAAGGGAAGTTTCTTTTCTAGCTCCATTATCCCACCTATTTCACCTTCTTAAGCCTCCCTTGAAGCTCTGAATTGACTTACTAGAAGCCCAGATAGACCTGATCAGGATCAGCAAGTCCTGAACAAGCTCAGAAATGCAGGAGCTCCCATCCACCTTTGTTCACAGCATCGCTTTCAAACAAGGCCCTTTGTTTATACAGCAGGTGCAAATGCTCAGACTCGAGGGACAAAGCCTAGCCTGAGTCAGATGAGGCAGAGGCCTCATTTACCAAGGAATCTCCACAGATGCTGGGGCATGACAGAGACCAGTAAACACTCATCTGCACACATAATAAACCAATCAGTTAATTGAAGGGACAGGAAGGCACTTATCCATTCATTTCCTGAGGGCAATCTGCAAATAATCTTTTTAAACAGCCCTTTCAGAAGGAGGTACAATCTACAAATAATCTTTTAAAAGAGCCTTTTCAGAAGGATGTGCCCAGTGTTGTGAATAATGAGGCTTAGAGGGAGACAGGGAGGAAAGGAGAGAGGAAAGTTGGCTGAGGTTAAAAGTGTCCACTTTGAGATATTCTTCTGGGATTCACAGTTGGGGACTCAAGACACACTTCAGGATGACTCAGTGATCCATTGACTACTCCTAGTCCGAAGACCCTCTCCACCAAAGAATTAGTTTATGAACTTGTGTTAAAGGGTCACTTCTTTGATTTTTATTTCTTTTAAATATATTTTTAAATGAACAAATATTTATTTTCTCTCTCATACACACACACACAAATACATATTTACACATGTATACATCTTCCTCATTCTCAATTGGGGGGAAAAAAAGCCTTTTAACAAATATACATAGTCAAGCAAAACAAATTCCCATATTGGCATGTCCAAAAAATGTACGTTTAATTCTATACCCTGAGTCCATCACCTTTCTTGTGGCAAGTAGGTGCCATCATCCATTAACAGCTTCTGGAGTTGTTGTTACTCCTTGCATTGATCTAAGTTTTTAAAATCTTTCAAAGTTGTTTGCTTGAATAACATTTCTTGCCACACTCTGGTTCAGATACTCTGTTTCAGCTAAAATTTAATGCACTCTTCCTCTCTTCCACAAAGTGTCTTCCAGGTTCACTCTGAGAGAAACATGGACTGGAACTAAGGACAGCTCCAGAGTACAGTATGAAACCTTTTGGTTGAAGAGCCTGGGCAAGCTAAAGCTGGAAGATTCCCATTCCAGAAGATACCAGAAGCTTCAAGTAGAGTGCCTCTATCTTCCTTTTGAAGAGCCTGGGCAAGCTAAAACTGAGAGATTCCCATTCCAGAATATATCAGAAGCTTCAAGTAGAGTTCCTCTATCTTCCTGTCTCTGAACTCACAGACACTGAGATATTGGGGATTGACTGGTCAGTCTTTGACTATACAAACCAAGGTATTGGAAATTTTCAGGTATGCATATTTCTGGGAATCAAATATTCTAGAAGTTTCTAGAAAGGGACTAGACAATTGTGAGAGGGGAGATGATCAGGATAAAGGCAACCTGCTGCAAAAGAGTTTAGACCTAGAAATCCAGAGAGAGTTTTTTTTTTTTTACTATTGCAGACTGGTTATCTGAAGCTGGAGCTACTAGCAAGGGATGAAGAGTCTGGACTCTGCTCCTGTTTCATCTCCACAAAGTTTCCTCACCCATGCCATAGAAAAAGGTTCACTCCACCCCTGGCCGACTGCATCTAACAGACTCCATTTTAAGAAGGAGACCCAGGCCAACCATGTCTTTATTCCCCTCTTAATTGCCCTCCCAACTCATCTTCACAAGACTGTCTACCATGCCCTCTGAAAACAGGGATTATTTGTTCCTTCTTATATTTGTAGTTGTAGCAATTAGCACTGTATCTGTCACATAGTAAATGATTAATAAAATGCTTGTTGACCAACCTGATATGACGCACTCAGCTGAGATGCCAAAAGAAGGAAGCCACATCTGGAGCATAAGCAAGATCAGTGTTAGGATTAAAATAGAGACTAAAGGGAAAAGTGAAGAGATATGACCTTGGACTCAGTTCACAGAGTTTGATACTGATAACAAGATGCTGATTTTCATCAAGTTTCTAAAATTTATAGCATGCAGTTTTGGGCATGTAAATAATTTTTTTTTAAAAAATGGTGAATTCATCAGAGCTTTCCCTCTGTTCTCTCTGAATTAGTTACAGTTGGATAACTTTCACTGGCCACTACCCTCAGTCCTTTTTTTCAGAAAGCAGCCTGCTCTAAGTGGTAAGGGCCAAACATGGTGTCTTGGAAAGAAGCTGGATCTGGAATCATGGAAAATGAGTTCATAACCTAGGGCTGTACTGGGTTACCTGTGAAACTTGGGTGAGTTCCTGAACCTCTCTAGATTTTATGTTGTTATTTGTAAAATGAAGGGGTTGGATTAGATGAACTCAAATTTTCCTTATAACTCTATTCTGTGACTTTGCCTTCAGAGTCCAAGAATAAAGATTGTTAAATTGGGTTGTACCCATTGTCTTTTTTACTTGTGTTCTGTCTCTGACAATATTCTAGAAGGGAAATGGTAGTCTTCAAGGTAAGAGATATACTGATAATAACCCAGTTCCCCTTTAATCTCATTATGGAACAAAAATCCATGAAAAATTTATTAAGATCATCAAAAGAATATTTTGGCCTAAACCATCTTGGTAGTGATAGGTTCCTTAAATTTATTGCATTCTACTCTCTATTTGTCTTAAAGGTCCCTCTATAAATCATCAAAAGTGAAACATTTCTCTCTAGTGTGCCACTGACTGGGTCTTTTATTACCTGGAAGAGTTTAGTGTCATCTGTAAACCTAAAGGTTTCATTATTGTCATCGTCATCCTCTTCCTCCTCCTAATTCTAACTGGCATTTATATAGAACCATCTATGTACTAAATACTTTACAAGTATTATCTCATTTTTATCTATACAACAACAACATTGGAATGAAGATGCTAGTATTATTTCTATTTAACAGATGAGGATATAGAAGTGAACAAAGGTTAATTGATAGTCCAGGGTTAAACAGTTAGTATCTAAGCTTTGATTGAAACTCAAGCCTTCCTAATTCTAAGCCTAGTACTTCCTGTGGTGTGCTTCTACCTTCAAGTCATTTGTAACAGCATTGAAACCAGATCCTCTAGAGGAATAATACTCTTTTCAGCTTTCCATAATTATTATTTATCGACCCTTTTGGTTTTTTTTTTGGTCTGCTTCCCATCTATAACAAAACAATAACTCAAACCCATGATGCTTCATTAAAAAAAAAATAAGCTGGGGGCAGCTAGGTGGTGCAATGGATAGAACCCCGGCCCTGGAGTCAGGAGGACTTGAGTTCAAATATGGCCTCAGACACTTAATTATTGCCTAGCTGTGTGACCTTGGGCAAGTCACTTAATCCTATTACCTTAAACAAATAAAATTTAAAAAGAATTTTAAAAATAGCCTTAGATATATAACTTAGTTAATGTCTTTTTTGAAAATCTGAAGAAATTATAAAGAATAGTCTTCCTTTTCCTAATGCATTTACTCTGAGAGATCTCCACTCAATTCCTTATGTAGGATTTCCCTTTTAGAAAATACCTTCCTATGGGCTATGTACCTATGTGTTCAGTGAATCTATCCTTTACTTGGAGTGATGGAATCTTCCTGCTTGCCCAGTATGGAAATGAGACTCACTCCTCTGTAGTTGATTAGGGTTCCCTCTGGAATCTTTCCAGTGAGTTGGGGGCAAAGGAGAGGGGTATCACACTGGCATCCTGCCAGCGCTCCAGCATAATAACCATTTGGAACATCAGGGTACCTGTTTTGGCCAACAGTTCTATCATGTCACTCTTCATTCATTCAAAATTATTCTATGGAGGCCATCTGGTTCTAGTGATTTGTGTATATTTTGTGGGTCAATTGGATCTAGAATGTCCCATGCATTTATTGACATCTAATCTGATATTACCATTCTTTATGTTTCATGGCCCAATTTGGGATTGAGGATCCTTCCAAACACTCCCTCAGTAAAGACCATCATAAATAGTTCATTGCTTCATTCCTTTATCCTTTAGTGCCTTTTTAGCAGTATCATGATTATCAAATAGTCATTCATTGATTCATTTATTCATAAAATACTAATTAAGTATCTATGTGTGCCAAATACTATACTAAACACTGAGGATCCAAGGCAAAAATGAAACAATCCCTGCCCTTAAGGGACTGAGGGTAAAAACCTGTGTTCAAATAAGTAATTATACCTAGTAAGTGATTTTCATCTTTTCATATACATAAGAAACTTCTAATTATCATAAAACTTTTTAAATCCTTTGAAATATGCTTCTGTAATTCTTCTTTGGTCAATCAACAAGTCAACTATATCAACAAGCAACAAGCAGTTACATTTTAATTTGGGAAGACAACATGTAGAGGAGATGCTAAAAGTAGGGTAGGCATTGTTGTTGTCCATATTTTGTTTTCCCCTAGAGGATCAATGACATCACAGTTATCTTGACTCACATAGATTTAAGTGAACAGAGTAGTCAGCCTTGGCAGCTAAGTCTGATGAATGAGGGATGACTGGTCTGGGGCCCTTTCTCAAAATGAACGTTATGGGGAAGAACACAGGGCAAATGAGATGGATGGTAGATGCCACTGACCTGCCATTTTTGTATGGATTTCTCTGTTCTCAGGGAAATTAGTTTTCTATTTTTGTTAGATCCCTTTTCCTCAAGAATTGCATCTTGGTTTTTCCAATGAGCATCAGAGAGACACTAAAGTGTAATAGAGAGTATACTGAGCTTGGAATCAGGAAGACTTGGGCTTGGGCAAGTCACTGGATCTCTCTTGAGTCTCAATTTTCTTTCTGTAAAATGGCATTATCTCCCTCACAGAGTTATTGTTGTGAGGCTTAAATGAAATGAGGGCTTCTAAAACACTTTCTAACCTATAGAACAAATATATATATATATATATATATATATATATATATATATGATTTATGCATATGACATATATATATAATTTATACATATATATGATATGTATGTATATATGCATATATACTCATACACATTTCAATTATTTTGAACTTTCCTTTTGTCTAATGTGTTTTCTTCAATCTTTCTGCCCAGTGTCTAATGCAGTTTTCCAACACTTATTTCCCTCCCTTCTATCCTTCCTTTCAAGTGTGTTTCAAGGAATCTCTCAATAATCAATTTTTTATTAAACTTATTCACTGCTCAAAAATATATTCATGTTAATGAAGCCCCTCCTGTATGCAGAGTTTTAGGAATGGTCCTGAGTGACCTGAGCTGAGGCAAGGCCTTGCTGTCATAGAGCTTACAGTCTTGTGGGAGGAAAGACCCAAATTTAATTGTATATGTATATTAAATATTTAATTGTCTATGTAAATGTATAATATATGTATACATTTGCAATATGTCTATGTATACACACATATATGCATATTCATACTCTATTGTGTATAAATATACATATGCATATTGTTGTTTATGTTTATATGCAGTTTCTGGTGTCCTGGATCTCTTGTTCTATGGTAAACTTCTTCTTCTGAACCTCTCTGTGGGGCGCTTAGCACAGTGCTACACATAGCAGGTGTCCTGTCAGATGAGTTGGCTGATTGACAGACTGACCATAGTATTTCCCTGCTGGGAATATGGAGAACCCTTCCAACAGGATGATGGAATTTTAGTATTGGCAAGAACCATGTCTAATGTATCCCTGACAGATGGCCACCCAGCCTCTGCTTAAATACCGACAACAGGGCCCTTGCCCACAGCTCCACACACCAAAATGAAACCATTTGAAGGGATAGTTACATTTCATCACTCTTCCATCACATCTTTCAAAAAAGCAGCCTTTGAGCACACCTTTTTTATCGTATTACCAAAGATGGCTTCCAGTATTTAGCACATAACATGCTGAATCTTTGTGTCATTGCTATCACCTAGCAAAGAACCTTAGGGCACAGGGTTAATAGCTTTTTGTTGAATTGAATACTTGAAATGGGATGGAAATAGAACTCCATTCCAAGTCTTTTAAAGAGGGCTATCTCGTTTACTTTATTCTATCTGGGCTCAAATACTGCCTTTTCTAATTGCTTTCTCCTCTCAACTCTAAGCTACTAGTTCCTTCCCCTCTACAGTTGCTTTCCATCTACTCTGTATATATAACATGTATTCACTGAGATACTTGTATACTGTCTCTTCTATTAGAATATGAGCTCTTTAAAGTTAAGGGACTATTGATGTCCCTAGCTTATTGACTGACTATTCTATAATGAGTTTTAAGTGGTGAATTCTGCTGCCACCATGCTAGTTCAAGCCATTACTAGAACTCATTAATGCTTTATAAATATGATCTCATTTTTATCTATACAGCTACTCTGGGATGTAGATGTTGATATTACCTTTATTTAATAGGTGAGGATATTGAGGTAATCAAAGTGATAGCTCAGGGTTAAATAGCTAGTAAATAACTAAGGCTCTATTGGAACTTGGGGCTTCAGACTCTAAGCCTGACTAATAACTCATTAATAGAACTCAGTTCTACTAACTGAATTAGCATTGAAACTAAGCTCCCTCTTTTTCCTTCCTCACTATACCCATGGATACCAGCCTGATCTTCCTTTACTACTGTTTTCATTATGAACTTCCCCTCTTCACAGATTTCCAGACTTCACCTTTCCTATATCAAGTACAAACTCTACTACTTGACTCTCTGGACCTTTGTCAATCTTTTTTCGCCTTTGCTGTTCAAACTTTTATCTTCCAGAATGATGTTCCCCTCTAATTAAGCCCTCTAGTCAAGCCAAGTCACAAAACTTAAAGTTAGAAAGAATCTTACTAGCCATTAAATTAAAAGTATAACTGTTGGGGAAATCCCCCTGTAACATATCCCACAAGGTGACATCCCTCCGCTTCAAGACCTTCTGAGAGGGGGAAGCCAAGAGCTCCCCACAGCAGCTTGTTTTCTTTTTGGATTGCTCTAAATCCTTGCAGCAAGCCCAAGATTTCCTCCTTACACTTTGATTCATTGTTCCTGGTTCTGCCTTCTGGGGCCAAACATAATATCTGATATCTCTTTAACATATTCCTTCAACTACTTGAATGCAGTTGTCACTCCCCACTTAAGTCTTCTCTTTTCCTAACTAACCATTACCATTTCCTTAAAACAATTTTTATATGGACCCTTTAGCAGCCTGGTTGCATCTTCTGGTGGCTCTGCATGTTAACTATGTCCTTCTTAGTCCATGGTGCCCAGAACTGGACATAATATTCCATATCTAGTAGACTCAGGAGATCATTATCTCCTTATAAGCAAAGATAATGCCCCTCTTAATTCATGATTACATTAGCTCATCTTGGCTGCCCCATCACAATGCTGACTCATACTGAGTTTGTAGTCCACTAAAACCCTCAGATCTTTTTTCAGATAAGCTTGTCTAATCCCCATCTTATACTTGTGAAGTTGTTTTTTTAATCCATGCATAATCCAAACATAATTTATTACTATTAAATTTAATCCTTTTTCGATTCAACCCAGGTGTTCTTAATCGTCTTTGTCTTATGAATCCCTTTGACAGACAGGTGAAACCTATGAATCTTTCCTTACATGAGTGTTTTTAAATGCATAAAATATGACAGTACACAAAGTAAATTGATTATATTGAAATATAGTTATCAAAACATTTTTTGAAAAAGTTCAGAGATAACAGGATAAAATCCCTGCCTAACCTGATGAGATCTTTTTTGGATCCTGATGATATAATCCCATAGGTTAGCTATCCTTCCTCTATAGATAACATATCATGTACAGATCTGATAAGCATGCCTGCTATAAATAAAATATTAAGTAACAGAAAACCACACCTTTTTTCCCTGGAGTACTTCTCTAGAGATCTGCTTATATCTATAATGTTCGCTTAACCTACCAGTTTACTGATTCTGTCAACAAAGGAAATAAGACTATTCCTCCATGACTTGTTTTTGATGAAGTTAATATTAGATCTTTGCAATTACTGAATCCTTTTAAAACATTTTTTAAGCCATTAATTCTTTAATGGTTTCTTCTAGAATTTTTCTGGTTATCAAAACAAGTTTCACTGACCTGTAGTTTATATACTCTAATTCTCTTCCATTTTTGGAACATGGGATTTTTGCCTTTCTCTATTCCTGTGGTACCTCCAATTCATGTTCACCACCATCTTTCAAATATTACTGACAGTAGTTCAGAATTTACAACTGTTCTTTCAATGTTCCAGTATAAAGTTCTTTTGGGCTAGGTGATTCAAGCTCTTCCGATGCAATTAATTCTCTCTTATTGTCTTCTTACTTATTTTGCACATCACCTCCCTTGATGTTAACCATTGTTGATTTGAATTTCCAAGGCAAAGGTCATCTGCTTGTCATATTAAATAAAAGAAACAAAAAGAAATAAGCATCTCTGTCCTCTTTCTATTGCTAATCTCTTAATCTCCCCAATGATTCAATTCCTCCTTTGTTTTTCTTTCCACCCAAATAATTCACAAACTTCAACCCATTCCCTTTTGGGTACCTTTTATTTTACTTGCCAGCCTCAACTCATTCTGAATTTTGGCACTCTTAACAAATTTTTTTTACAGAACCATGCTGTACTCTAATATTGATTCTCTCTTACTTCCCTTGATTCTATCTTTGCTATACATCTTTTTTTTAAAAGAATAGATTTTATTTCAATCAATGAAATTTTATGTTCTTTCCTTCCAACTACCACTACTTATTCCCCCATATGCATTCCATAAGAAAGAAAGAAAACAAAATCCTTTTGCAATATACCTATCTTCAAAAAAAAAATCCAAGTCACTCAAGAGAATTCCCTGTACATCTACACTGTTCTCTTCAGATAACTGTTTTTCTACCTTATTGATATTATCTTCATAATTCCATTCTTGTATTTCCCACCTCTCCTAGGCTGATTTTATATAGCATGAGGCACTTTTACAAAATATCTAATCTGATCCTCACAACAACTCTAGGAGAGAGGTGCTTTTATTATTCTTATTTTACAGTTGATGAAACTGAGACAAAGGTTAAGTAACTTGCCTAGAGTTGCACAGCTATTAAGTACCTGAGACTAGATTTGAACACAAATCTTCCTGCCTCAGGGTCCAACTATACCATCTGACTTTCTCTTAAAGATATGGGATCTTATTTTTTCCCTCTGAACCATATGAAATTTACTTCTTAAAAATCTAAGATACATATTAGCCTATGTTCAAATTTTCTCTCCTTTTTAAATTACAAACTCAGATAGGAAATGGTTGCTTCCAAGTATTTTCTTCTGGTAACCATTTCTTCCATTTGTATAAAATTTCCTCTTGACCAGTTCCTCTGCCTTTTGAAGGATGAAGTTATTATTAAGACTAATCAAGAAGAGATTATCTCCCCAGCCATGGGGGTTCACCAAGGCTTTGTCCCACACCTCTCCGTTTCTCTGGTCAGACAATTTTTCTCATTGTCTTCATTAGCTCTTACAATTCAAAAATCATCTCTACGTTGATGAATCCCCAAATCTATATATCCAGTTATATCTTTCCTGAGCTCCTATCCTGAATTACCATCTGCTTATTGGATATTTCAGTTCAGATGACCCATAGAAATCGCAAACTCAAACTAAGAACACAAACTAAGAACTGATTTCCCTATTTCTTTTTTTTTTTAGGTTTTTGCAAGGCAAACAGGGTTAAGTGGCTTGCCCAAGGCCACACAGCTAGATAATTATTAAGTGTCTGAGACTGGATTTGAACCCAGGTACTCCTGACCCCAGGGCCAGTGCTTTATCCACTACACCACCTAGCCGCCCCTCCTATTTCTTTTAAGTTACTTGGACTTGCAGTCTCAGAATCTAATAAATTTCTCATTTTTCTTCATTCTACTGGATACAGTTAGCTATCAAGTCTTACCAATTCTACCTTCACAAAAATCTCACACTTATCTCTTTTTCTTCACTCTTGCAATTATGGCATTCAATACACTTACCTCCTCATTGGTTGTTGTAAGTCTCTTACATCTTTCATACATCCACCATGTTACTATTACAGTGCTCATCCTGAAGAATAGGTCTGGCCCATGTTATTTCTCCATTTAATAAAATCCATTTGTCTTATAGCACTTACCATGAATATTATATACTTTGTCACTGATACCTTGTACCATAGGATTTCATTGGAAGTCCCATATGAGGAAACTCCCCTTCCCAATGTAGGTTAGTGCATTCTCTGTGAATTACAACCTTGGAAAGTTGTCTGAGGGCACTGAGGGATTAAATGACTTGTTTATTTGGGTCAGAGGCAGAATTGGAATCCAGGTCTCCCTTCCACTGATCCTAGTTTCACTTCCTTTTAGTTTCCTTCACTGCCTTTCAGAAGTCATTAGGGTTATTAATAGTAATTGTAGACAGGAAAATCTTGATGGAAGCTAAAGAAACCATCCTTTGAGGCTTTAATTATGTCACATGGATTCTTGCAAGTATACCCTTTGATTGATTTATTGATTGGCTGTATCCTGGCATTTGAGGATCATTTGATTAGTTTGAAAATCAATTTGGCAGAGTGGATATAGAATAGGCCTTAAGGTCAGAAAAACCTGCATTCAAGTTTTACCTCTGAGACACACTGGCTGAAGAATTCTGAGCGGATCATTTAATTTTAGTGTTCCCTGGAAAACCTTCTAAAATTCTAAGTTGCAGATATTCTTTTTTTTGGTGGGGGTTGCAAGGCAATGGGGTTAAGTGACTTGCCCAAGATCACACAGCTAGATAACTATTAAGTGTCTGGGGACAAATTTGAAGTGTTTGGTTTTTTTTGCAAGGCAATGAGGTTAAGTGGCTTGCCCAAGGCCACATAGCTAGATAATTATTAAGTATCTGAGGTCGGATTTGAACTCAGGTACTCCTGACTTCAGTTTGGTGCTCTATCCACTGAGCCACCTAGCCGCCTCCCTGGGGACAGATTGAACTCGGCTCCTTCTGACTCCAAGGCTGGTGCTCTATCATACACCACCTGGCTTGCATTTGCAGACAATGCAATTCCTTCCTCTCCTGGGATGATGAGATTCTCTTCTCCAACAATGTCTTCTCTGGGACAGAGACATTCTGCTAATGATTCCCCACAGGGATTTCCTTTTTAGAGGACAAGATTTACACATTCAGATTATTCCAAGCCCTGCTTGGTTTCAACACCACTGAACAAGATGTCTCTATGCTAAGACTCCCTAATTTCTGTGATACCCTCCCCACAATTTCCAGCTTCTTGTATGTTATATTTCCCATTAGACTGCAAGTTCCTGGAGGGCAGGGATTTATCTTTCTTGTCCTTATTTTGTATTCTCAGCATTGACATAATGCTTGACAAATAGTAGGAGTTTAATAAATGTTTGTTGAATGTAATTGAAAGTGCTAATTTATCTGTAGAGAAAATATCTTCTCTTGAGAGTATCCTTTACCAACAAATCACAGGTTAAGTCTCTGTCCCTTTGCTTTAGATCTGGGCTGCTCCTCAGAACTTTGTTCCTATAGAAGGGGACAGAAAGATTTGCTAATCAAAGATCTAGAAGAGTGGGAGGAAAGAAAGCGATTGGAGAAAAAAGGAGAGGAGAGACCCAGTCAGATAGACAGAGAAAGAGACAGATAGGGATATCTTTTTTTAAAAGAATAAATTTTATTTCAATCAATGAAATTTTATGTTCTCTCCTTCCATCTACCACTACTTATTTCCCCATAAGCATTCCATAAGAAAGAAAAAGAATAGGCCTTAAGGTCAGAAAGACCTGTATTCAAGTCTTACCTCTGAGACACACTGGCTGAAGAAAGGAACAAAGAGAATGTGAGAATGCAGAGTCCAGACCACAGGCATGATACATGAATTATTTGGGGGTCCAGAAATCTTACTACTTCATCACCCTCCCAACTTTGGCGATGCCTCTTCATGTCTGTCATGACTAGGAGGGCTGATCAGAAGAGGAGAGGGTACTGGAAGACAGAGATGAAGCCTGCATATCAACACATCCCCTAGAGACCACACACATGCCCTATAGCTCCAAGGCCCTCCCAGCTCAAGTGTTGGCAGAAATTGGGGGTTGGGGCAGAAGTGGGATGGCAAAAGCCCTTGGCCCTAGCTGTGAGGAATCACTGGCAGACTGTCTCTGTCCCAGAGATGACATTGTTGGAGAAGAGAATCTCATCATCCCAGGAGAGGAAGGGATTTCATTGTCTGCAGCTGCAAGCAGTAATAGTTTATTAATAATTTCTGAACTCCAGTGCTCTGGAGTATTAACAAGGGATATGGGACACATTTTTCTATAGAAAGGTGAACTACTTCTATATCAGCACCTGCAAAGGAGCCTTGTATTCTCTGGAAAAAAGAAGTAACTATCATAAGTAACCATTTTGTCCCACCTGTACTTGAATTAGAATTCCTATTAGAACATACCCAACAAGCTGCTATCCAGTTTTCCCTTGAAAACTTTACCAAAGTATCTTCCCAATACCTTTCAAAGAGTCTCATTTCATGTTCAGATTGCTCCAACAGTTAGGGTGTCAAATCCTTTGTATCCAATCTAATCATGCATCTTGTAACAATGCTCCTAGTTCTGACCTCCTGGGCCAAGAGGGACAAGTCTGTTCTTACCTGAACCTGTCAACCTTCTACATATTTGAAGTGGGCTATCCTGGCTTCCCTGGATCTTTTCTTCTCCATGTTAAGCTTAAATTACTTTAACTAAGCCTTCTATGGCATAATCTCCAGTCCTCTATTCTGGTTGTTTTTATCTGGATGCACTCCATTTTGTTAATGTCCCTCCTCAAATTGGGCACTCAGAGCTGGCCACAATACTGTAGACCTGTTCTGGTAAGGGCAGAGTGCAGGAGAAGCATCACGACCTCATTCAGGACATCCTTCCTCTTTTAATGCAGTCTGGCAGAGTGTTTGCTCTTCTGGTTGCCATCTCACACTGCTGACTCACTGGGGTTTGTTGTCCACTAATACTCTAAGATGTTTTTCTCACAGACACTGTTGTCTGCCAGGCATAATCCGTACTGTTCTTCTGAAGCAGATTTTTAAAATTTAATTGTAGACCTTGACATTTATCTCTATTTAACTCAATCTATAGAAACAGTATTGTTGGTTTTTTTTTTTGCTCAATCCTGACTCTGCTATACACACACACACACACACACACACACACACAAACATATATATATATATCTTACCTATGCTTTGCAGTTTCATGTCATTCTTGCAAAATTTGATAAGCACGCCTTCTGTGGATTTATCGAAATGAAATCATGACTAAGAATATATAATGGACCAAGGACAGATTCATGAAACTCTCCACTCCTATGATTTCCTCCAACTTGAAAGAAATCCATTAATAGCTCTTGTTCATTCGACAAGCTTTTGAGTCCTCCAAGTGTATGTATTATCATCTAGCTCTCATTTTTCTTATCTTCAAGGATAGAATGAATAACTTTGGCAAATATTTTGCTGAAATTTAAGTAAGCAATGTATCTAGTATTCCTCTGACCCTAGCAGTCTGGTAGAAATGAATTTAGCTTGCCATGACTTGCACTCAATGAAACCATGTTGACTTTTAGTTATTAGTTTTTTCTAAAATTTCACATCTATTATTTAGAACATTTTTCCTGGAGTTGAATTTGAGTTCATTTGACTATAATTTTTTTATTTAAAAATTTTTTACAATAATATTTTATTTTTCCAATAACATACAAAGAAAATTTTAACATTTTTTTATAAATTTTGAGTTCCAAATTTTCTCCCTCCCTTCCCTCCCTCTTCCTAAGACAGTAAGCATTTTATATAAGTTAAATTTGTACAATCATGTAAAATCTATTTCCATATTAGTTGTGATATGAAAGAAGAAATAGTTTACAAAAAACCATGGAAACATAAACAATTGAAAAATATACATTCTGACTCCATCAATTCTTTCTTTGGATATGAATAGCATTTTTCATCATGTCTTATATCATTGTATTGCTGAGAAGAGTCAAGTTAATCATAGTTGATCATTGTTACAATGGTGCTGTTACCATACTCTCCAGGTTCTGCTCACTTAATTTTGAATCAATTCATATAAATTTTCCACATTTATTTCTAGTTTTTCAGTTTCTACCCTCTTTGGAAAACTGGCAAAGTTCCTGCCACTGTGTAGTCCTCTGGTATTTTTGCTTACTCTAGCAAGGAAACAATGGAACAGATATAAAAACACATTTATTTATTTATTTATTTATTTATTTATTTATTTGTCTATCTATCTATCTATTTATTTATTTATTTTTAAATATTTTTTATTTAAGGCAATGGGGTTAAGTGACAGGCCCAAGGTCACACAGCTAGGCAATTATTAAGTGTCTGAGGTCAGATTTGAACTCAGGTCCTCCTGAACTCCTAAACTTCCACTATCTACCAGATACTACGCCAAACAGTTTTCAAATATTGCCTCATTTGATCTTCCCAATAAACTGAGTCAGGATTTGAACTCAGGTCTAGTGTTCTGTCTAAGGACCAGCTGGTTCTAGCTTAGCAATTGTATCTTTTTCAGTTCTTTCATCACTCAGTAATGTTGTTGGTGCTTTCTTTTTCGTCTCCCAATGTACCTTGGTTTTTAATTCTCTATTAAACATTGTTCTTTGTTCTTTCTTTCTATGATAAAATTCATTCTTCTTGGAATTGATAAAGAAGCAAAGCAAGAATTGAATAGATCAGTTTTCAGAAGCACAAAGGGATTAGCATGGTGGATACAGTATTGAACTAGAAGTCAGGAAGATCTTAGTTCCAATGCTCCATTTACTACCTGTGTGACCTTGGGCAAGTCACTTAATGTCTGTTTGCCTGAGTTTTTTCATCTTTAATTGAGATAATAATAGCATCTGCCCCTCCTCCCATTGTTTTGAAGCTCAAATGAAATGATACTTGTAAATGCTTTACAAACTTTAAAATAGTATATAATTTTTATTATAATTAACCTCTATTACATTACATGATTTTATTAATGTTATTATTCCTGGCGAGAATTCCCTATGGTGAAACAATAAACTAACAGCACTGAAGAACCACCCATGATGAGCAAAATAGTCTCCTAAGCATTAAGTGAAATTACAGAAAGATATGGATACCCTCATTTCTACTCTCAAGAATTTTATAAACCAAAGGTGAAAGTATAATGAAAATAAATAAATAATCTAAAAACATAATCTTAGTGCTGATGGAGTGCTAGGCTTGGAGCCACAAAACTCTGGGTTTCAATATTGACATTTATCTTGAGGCAGTTTGGCTGCTCAGTGCATAGACTTGGAATCAGAAGATGTGAGTTCAAATCCTATCATAGAAACTTGCTTTGCTATATGACCCTGGACAAGTCATTTAATCTCTCTCAGCCTCAGTTTTCTCATCTGTAAAATGGACATGACAGTAGTATGTTTTTGAGGATCAAATGAGATAACACATAAAGCACTTTCCATACCTTTAAATCTGATATTGTTTGACATCATCATCGTCAAGATGCAGCTGTGTAATCATGATCAAATCACTTAATTTTTGATTCTCAACTGAGCCTCAATTTTTGTTAACTCTAAAATGAGGAGAATTACACCTGTCTTATTAAAACTTTGGTTTAGGTAAATGGCACAGTGGAATCTAGAGTCAGGAAGTCCTGAATTCAAATTTGACCTAAGACACTTACTAGCTGTTTGATCCTGGGCAAGTCACTTTACCCTGTTTGCTTCAGTTTCCTCATCTCTAAAAGGATCCCGAGAAGGAAATGGCAAATCACTCTAGTATCTTTGCCAAGAAAACTCTAGATGAGATAATGAAGAATCAGATAATGACTGAAACAATGGAGCAACAACAATAATGATTGAAATAGCATTGTTGTAAGATTCCGGAGAGATACACAATAAAAATTCAACTGTATCTGTGATTTTTGTCCTTGTTGGTGTTAACTCCAGAAGTGTAGATATCAACCAATCCATAGCTTTCCATCTATACTATTTTTATCTATTTCCTCCGGAAAATCCTCTACTTGGGGGATGGAGGCAATCAATATGTTAGGGACTTTCTTCTAGAACTCTTAGCATTGCATAGGTCTCAGTACATAGAACACACGGGCTGCCTAACCTATTTGCTTATTAATGTATATTAAATGCTTGATGGACTTTTGATTTATCCCTCACTTTTGTTGGATGACTTTATGACTATATTTCCTCTGTTAGCACCCACCTCTGTGTTGATAAATAAATTCTTATTTCCCTTTCCTGGAATAATTCATCGTCATGTGTTATACTCTCTCTTCCTCCCTATCATGTAATTTTCCACTGGTAACCCTCTATTTTAATTCTTTGGCTATTGTGGTATGCTATGCTTAGTAGACAAATTGCTTCACCAAAAGAATATTTGTGTTTTTTTTAAAGGATGAGCCTTTATTTTAGGAAGAATCTTTTTTTAGGTTTTTTTTTTATTTTAGGAAGAATCTTAAGGTTATTAAAGGCACTGCACAATTTCTCCAATGCAATCAAACTTCCTTTCCTCCTGTTTACTTCTTAAACATGTAATGGAAATATAAACCCCACCATTGCCTTTGCCTGACTCCTGTCTAAGCCTCACTGTTATAGGCTAGAAAGGGAACTAGCAAAATAAGCAAGTTAGACAAGATCATTGGTTCCCATTCGACTGGTGGAGGATCCTTGGTATGGCATGGAATTATGTGTACATCAAACTACCGTTTTAATTCTCTTTAGCAAAAATACCTTCTGTACACTGAAGAAACAGTATCTTACTATATGTTGGTACATGTTTTGCATATATATAGATTCTACTGTGAAAAATGCAAGTTAATTTTTAAAATTTCTGAATCCTTCATAGTTTAAAAAAAAGCATTCTGTATCATGTGTGCAACTGAACCTGTGAAGGAATTTCTGCATCAAAAAGAAATTCCATACTTGAAAGAGTGGGGAATCATTGGTCTAGATAATCACTAAAATCCCTTTTAAGATAAAGCTAGTTGGGGGTGGCTAGGTGGTGCAGTGGATAGAGCACTGGCCCTGGAGTCAGGAGTACCTGAGTTCAAATGTGGCCTCAGACAATAATTATCTAGCTATGTGGCCTTGGGCAAGTCACTTAACCCCATTGCCTTGCAAAAACTAAAAAAAAAAAGATAAAGCTAGTTGAGTTTGTGGTAGAGCAGGAAGAGATCTGGGGGAGAGAACTTGCACCTCAGAACACAAGACTCTTGAGTGGGTCAGTGGAAGCAGTTCCCAGGATATTATCTCTTTGGAGAAAGGAAAAGGCCCTAGACAATGGAAGTATCCTTCAGAGGAGACCATGTCCATGAGAGGGAGCAAGGATATGAGGAAATCTTAGCTGGAATGTAACTGATGGAGGAAGAATTGTGCCATCTGGTAGCTTCTTATTATAACTTATAATTCTTGCTAACTAGATGCTAAAATTTGTTTCTACTTGTTGATGGAATGCAAGTACTACCAGCCACTTCTAAATTTCAGCACCCTGGGGTAAAGCTCCTATTGCCCTATCCTAGTTACAATCCTGTAAATAGGAAAGTTGTGGAAGAATGGTGTGTATTGAAGGGAAGTTCTAGGACATAATTCCCAATTAGGGTTATCCACAGAGTCTATGTTAATTTGGGTTCAGTTTATCCTATCAAGGGGTTGTTTCTCTGGGTCATTCTCCACCTGCTCAGCCTACTCCCAACTTTGAGTTACTGCTGGGTCTTTTTCTTCCAGTGTCTTCTGCAATGTCTTATCTCACAGTTGTACACTAACAGTTTAGATTTCTTTTGCCAATGTGTATTACCTTATGTTTGTTTGAGTTAAGTTTCATCTGCTGTTAGACTGCACAATTCCCCGAAGTGTTCAAATGCATCTGGAGTTCCTTGCAAATCGCCTTAGTTTTTATTAGCCAAAACAATTTGGAGCCAGTTGAAATCTCCAGGAAGAGATTAAATGACAATTATGTGACAATCACATATGAAATTGCTGACAATAGGTAGGAGAAACAAAGGTGGTTGGGACTTATGGTATAATTTTGGTGCTCTTTTTAAAAAAGTTTTATCGATGTTTCATGCTATTATATTAAAGTCATTTCTAGTTATCTCCCTTCATTTTCTCCCCTTCCTTTATGCTGCACAGTTCAAAATTGAACCCACCTTTCTAACAAAAGAAAAACAGTCACACAAAAGCAATGGCTGTAGCTGATAATGTATGTATATTCTGCCCTAGCAGTTCCCTATCTTTTTGCTTAGAAAAGGAAGATATGTTTTATTATCTTTTGGGGGGACCATTATTGGTTTTTCAGTTACTTCAGTTTTGTTTTCTTTTTTCAGTTTAATCTCCTCTTAGTGATCTCTTCATAAATGTTGATGCAGGTATTGTGTGTATTGTTCTTTGGATTCCACTTCTTGCATCAGTGGTTATAAGATGACTCTACAATATTTCATATAAAATTTTCCTTATTTCCCTGAATTCTTTCTATTCATCATTTATTATTGCACAATAATATGTCATTACATTTATATACCACAGTTATTTAACCTATTCCACCAATAGCTGGATAATCACTTTGCTTTTAAGATTTTTGCTATAAATATTTTGGTCACTATTGGTTCTCTGTTCTGACTGTTGACCTCTTTGGGATATATCCTTAGCAGTGGGATTACTGAATCAACGTATATGAACAGTTTAGTTGATTTCTTGAAAAATTCTACATTGATATACATGATAGTTGGTTTAAGTTACAGCTCTATTAAGAGAGATTTAGTACACTTATTTTCCCATACATTCTGTATTTGACTATTCCTTTTGTTCTGATCAACTTTGTCAATTTGTAGGATATGAGATGAAACTTTAAAAATTATTTTAATTTTCTCTTGTTAGTAATTTGGAATGTTTTTACATAGCTATTCAGAGTTGGCAACTCTTTTGAAAACTGTTTTTACCTCTTGATCACTTACATATTGGGAGAAGGGTTTTGTTCTAATATATTTTATCAATTTCCTCTAAACTTTGGATTTAAAATTTTTAACAGAAATATTTGATATAAAATTTTTTCTCACTCAATAATTTAGCTTCTTATTTAATCTCCAATGATTTCATTAGTACAAAAACTATTTAACCTTATGTAATAGAACTAATCTAATGATCATTTCTATCCCTAGCTCAAGAATTCTTAAGTTGGCATATGTGAATTTTTAACAAAAAATTTGATAAATGTATTTCAATGTAATTGGTTTCCTTTGCAATCCTACATATTATATTTTACTCATTTGAAAACATAATTCTGAGAACAATCCATAGACTTGATAGGACTACTAAAGAAATCAAAAGACAAAAGAAAATTTAAGATATCCTTTTCTATCTTTTCTAGATGGTCAAGAATCCCCCCCCCCCCCCCCCAGCTATAGATATGAAAGAAGCTTCTTTCCATCCTCCTGTAATGGTTCCTGACTGTTGATTTTGTATTCCTCTTATACCCTGCATCTCCTCTGCTCTCAAGGTCTTGATGTTCATGCAGGTCCTCATGGACTACAGTTCAGCACCACCATTCTTCCCTTGCACTTCTAGCAGAGCTGGGAAGTCAGCATTGTAGGGAGGTGAGGCATGCATGTCAACGAAAACTGCCAACATGAGCAGGTTACCAGGCAAGGCAGAGGAAAGTGGGGGAATGAGAGAGCTGGTGGGGGTGTGAAGGAAAAGCAGCCTGTTCAGATGCTTAGAAATATAAATAGCATTATGTCAAAAGAACAGGGACTTAAGTTTACATCTAAGGTTCTGGCAAAAGGGGCCAAGGAGTTGACTTTGTGGGACTACTAGAGACCAGAAACTGAAAAGAACTTGAGTGACCTGAGTCTGGGGCTAAGCACCTTCCACAGAGGCCCAAAAGTCAGCCTTGGGGAACTCAACCACAAAGGAGCTGCTCCTGAAAAAACCCTCAGTCTGTTTGAGCTCTGCCACAGTGCCAGCCTCTTCTGTGTGGGCAGTGTCTGTGCGAATCCCACTGTGTTTCGATGAGCTAATCTCGTCAGCACCAAGCTGTTCTGGAGACAGTGGGTGTGAATCCAAAATCACTTGAGGCACCCAGTTTGACAAGTCTGTTTCTTAGAAAAACAAGTATACCTCCCCCTTTCCCCCATTAATCCTCTGTGACTTGGATTGTTTACCTGGGCAAATATTGGGTCTGCAACAAAAGCCAAGGTTGAGTCAAGGATGCCATGCTGGTGACTCAAAATGTTGACTGAATTCTCTCTCTCTCTCTCTCTCTCTCTCTCTCTCTCTCTCTCTCTCTCTCTCTCTCTCTCTCTCTCTCTCCCCCTCTCTCCCTCTCTTCCTCTCTTCCTCTCTCCCTCCCCACCATCTCTCTTCCCCTCCTTCTCTCCTCCTCCTCCCCTTCTCTATCTCTGTCTGTCTGATCTCTCTCTCTCTCTCTGACTCTGTCTCTGTCTCTATTTTTCTGCCTCTGTGTCTGTCTCTGTCTGTCTCTCTCCCCCTCTCCTTCCCTCTCCCTCTCTCCTTCCCCTTGTCTCTTTCTGTTTCTGTCTCTCTGTCTCTGTCTCTCTTTTTTTCTCTGACTCTGTCTCTGACTCTCTCTCTCTTCCCCTACCTCTCTCCTTTCCCCCTCCCCTTGTCTCTCTCTCTCTGTCTGTCTGTCTCTCCCTCTTTCTCTGACTCTGCATTTCTCTCTCTCTCTCTCTCTCTCTCTCTCTCTCTCTCTCTCTCTCTCTCTCTCTCTCTCTCTCTCTCTCTCTCTCTCTCTCCCCCAGGAACTCAAGGATGACAGAATTTTGCTTTTCCCTTTTTAGCACCAGACCAGGCAGCATACAGCAATGAATGACTGTCCAACTGTTCCTTTTCATTGGTCTGTTTGTTTCCCAGATCAGTTCTTCTGTTACATCTGCCGGGCCAGCTCATTTATAGAAATGGGAGATTGATGAACCTTAAAAATTAGCTAAGGATAATGACTGTAACTGGCTCCCCTACTTTTCTAATGAAGCACCAGCCCACTCCCGCCCTCCCACCTGCCATCCCCATGCACTTGGGCTCTGCCTCAAGATCCCTTGTGGCTATGGGGGAGTTGGGTACTTTGGAGAATGGAACAGATAATAGTAGCAAGCGTGGAAAGAAAATGAGGCACACAGGGCCAAGTAATGACAACAGGGGTAGCCATCGTTACCAGAAAGCTAGGTAATAAAAGGAGCAGGTCCAGGAGAAAGCTTCATGGGCCAGACCTTCTCACATTGATTTATGAGAGTGGAGTTTTGATGTTGAATGATACAAAAAAAAGTTTTCCTATAACAGAGTCTTGTTATGAGAGAAACAAATGAAACATTGGAGTGCAAAGCACTCACAGTCCCCAAAGAAGAAAATGGAGAATGTTTCCATTCCTTGGCCCTTCAAAAATTAATCACTAAACTGAACCAAGGTCAGGTTGCCTCTGAGAATACTCCTGAGTTTGCTCAATGGTGTGGGATTTTAACTCATTTCCAGAGGACAGAGGGGGCAGTAGCTATGGCTAGTAGCGGCCACCAGGTCCTTTGCTTGGCTCCCAATTCTCAGCAAGGACGTCCCAGAGTGTTTGTCTAGTGGACAGTCTAGCTTCCAGAGAAACAAGGTGGTGAACCCAGGCTGGGGATACTTGCATGTCAGACCTTAAGCAGGGTCAGATTCTTGAACCTTCTTGTTTTAACCATTAATTTCAACTTTTCCTCCCCAGCCTAACCTTTTATAATAAAGAACAAAACTCATTTGGTTTTTTTCTCTCTTTTTGTACCTCCCTATCCATTTGATGGAAGGGATTTGATTAATATGTGTGTGTTTGGAAGTGGATACAGAAGAAGAAAGGGATCTGATAAGTCGTTTGGTTTAAGAAATAAAATAATGGAATAGTGGAATCAAAAAGTCTTGGGTTCAAGTGCTGTTTTAAATTTTCCTAGCCTGATATCTAGGAACCTCTTAATAAATGAATATTGATTGATTCTGGAAAATTCTCTTCATTTCAGTTTCCTTCCTTATCTGTAAAGCAGAAATAATACTAGTACCTCCCTTATAGGATGAGATTCAAATGCAGTAATTAAAGGACCACATAAATGTCAGCTCTTACCATTATCCTTTCCCCACAGCTCCCCCTGCTACCACCATCCCAGTGTTTTTCCTGAATACAGCTTCTTCTGTCAGGGCTGCAATGACATTAATAAAAGACTACTGATAACCCTATTGGTAGAGTTGCAAGACCCTTGGAGAGATTCCTGTATTGCATGGGTCCCCAAAGCCCCAAACCTGCATGTATTTGTTTCTTTTTATCCTCCCAAAAGGATAAATTTAAAAGAGCTTAATGATTAACCAATAACTGTTTGATGCCTATACTGACCCCAGGAGAGTTGGTCTTTGCAAGTGTTGGAGAAGAGAGTATAAATTAAGGGGTTCTCTGCCATAAATCTGAGCATATGCAAATATTACTTAGGTGATACAGATATTATACTATCCCATTTTCAGATGAGGAAACTGAGGTTCAGAGGCTTGAAGTAATATGCTCCCAGAGCTAGAAAATATCAGAGGTAGGTTGCAAAACCAGGTCTCTGCTGATCCCAAGTTTATGTCTTTCTTTTTTTTTTTGACACTAGAGCAAACTCCTTAGCAGAGATACCAGGATTAGAAAAGTGACTTTTTTAGGGACCCATCCACTTGACTATGACTGAATTGACTCTAATAATTTCTGAAATAATAATGACTTGCTCAAAGGGCTAGTAAGGCAGCTAGTTGGTTTAGTGGTTTGGAGTCAGGAAGACTTGAATTCCAATCTAGCTGTGTGATCCTGGGCAAAGATTATGTGTTTGTTAGTTCTTAGCATTTCAATCAATCAGTATTTATATAGGCAACTATGGAATGGTGGAGAGAGAGCTGGCCTAGAAAGACAAGGTTCAAGGCCTGTCTCTGACAAATCCTGGTTGTATGATCATGGATAAACCACTTAACTTCTCAGTCCATCAGACAACTCCAGAGGCTGTATAAGCCAATTATGCTCCTTCAGATACAAAGACTATTAAAGGTAATTTCTAGAGCCTAGAATTATAGCATTTGAGGAATGAAAGTAACTATGGAAATCAGTGAATTTAATCTCTACAGAGAAGTAAATTGAATCTAAAATAATAATGACTTGCTCAAAGGGCTAGTAAGTGGTGGGGGACTAGTTAGTTTAGTGATTTGGAGTCAGGAAGATTTGAGTTCCAATCTAGATAATTGATCCTGGGCAAGTCACTTAACCTCTGTTTATGTTAATACACTGGAGAAGGAAATGGCAAACCACTCCAGTATCTTTGCCATGAAAGCACCATGCATGGATGGCATTGGTGTGCTGTGGTTCTCTGTGACACAACTGAACAACAAAAAGTTGTGACATATTGACTTGAACCTTGGTCTTCCAAAATTCTTGACTTGACTCACTTTTGCCTCTTATTCCTCCAGAACATAAAGGAGACTGGTGATGGGAGAAGGGAAATCCAACTTGGCAGAGCTCATGTTGTGTGCTTTTCACAGATAAGAGAATGGCTTTTATTCTCAGCACCCTGATCCCCCTTGCAACCCAAGCTTCAGAGATAGAGATACCAAGGTGGGGATGCTGCCAGATTGACAGGCAGACATTTCAGGGCTGTCAATCCAGAATTTCCACAAGCTTTAAATACACAGAAGATACACACACATATACTTTAAAATTGGCATTCGGTGTTCAAATCTGATTCAGAACTGTCAGCATTTTCTCAGAGTGAAAGCACATGTTCTGTGATAATCTCCTAGGTGCTTTGGGAAAAAAAAATCACAAACTGCAATCATTAGCTAGGTAACAATTCATGTGCTTCTAGGAGAGGTCCCCTAGTATACAACATTTTCACGCCAAGACTCTTAAGGTGATTCATATTGGAATAAAACTAAAGATGCCTAACATGCAGCCTCTTGGCCTATAGTCAAGCAAGATTTCAATTTCCAGATGCTTTTCTCTTTAGGTTCAAGTTTGGTTTCTGACAAATCATGGTTATGTGAACCTGGACAAGTTGAAGACTAAATTGGAAAGAAGGTGCTATCCTATACTGGGTGGAGGGAATTTTCTTATTTGGGAGTTCATTATACTAATGAAATCCCAGCTAATGTCTTAACCCAATGTAATGGTCAACTTTATTTTCATTTTTTTTTCCTTTCCCAAGAAGTGCTACTAAATATTTTTGGTATATATGGAGTCTTTCTTCTTTTGCCCTCCTTGGGATGAATGCCCAGAATCTGGATGACTAACTCCTTTTAAAAAAATGCAAATATTCCTCCTTGGGGTATCCCTAGAACCAGGGGTAGAATAGGGTGGGGAGCAGTGAGCAGAATGAATTTTTCAATTCTTTATTGCTAGCTAGACAACAAAGGCCACAGGAAAGCAGTGACCCTGAGGCAGAATGATTTGTCTGTGGAAACAGAGGACCTAGGTTCCAATCTTACCTCTGTGACCATAGGTGAGTCACTTTTCTTGTGCTTCAGTTCCTCATCTGAAAAATCAGAAGTCTGGGCTGCCACTTAGGTTTCTTCTAGTTCTAGAGAGAGAATTTCTAGGAGTGAGCAGGTGAGGAGAAGAGAAGGTGTGGTGAAACTGAAGACCCTGAAGATCATATTCATCTACCTACTTCACATTTTGCCTAGAGCCAAGCCCAGCTGCCTTCAACCTGTCTGTTGGACTGCTGACTGGGCTCAAAAGCTGTTTTGTTCTTGTGGATGCTGGCCAATACATTCTGAGCCACAAGAGATCTTCTGCTGTGTCAGCAAGATTTGTGTGTGTGTGTGTGTGGGGGAATTTTCTTTTTTTTTAAAATACCAATAATAATTGCTAAAGCAAAAAAAAAGCAACTGAATTAAAGAACCTCTACAAACATAGAGCATCTTCAAGGGATAGGCATCATGGAAGACATTAATGGCACCTCTGAGAGAGCCTTCTTCCTGCTCCTCATCAGGGATTCATCTATGACATCCCTGGAGTTGTGTAGGATACTTACCTCTTTACTCTTCAGGTTGCATCTATGTGTGTGTGTGTGTGTGTGTGTGTGTGTGTGTGTGTGTGTGTGTGTGTGTTTGTGAGACAGGCAGAGGGCCTGGTTCTGGTCTTTGCAGAGCTCCCTACCAGCTATGTGGACTTGGGTAAGTGGCTTGGATACTCTTAGACTGTTTTCCTTGTCTGTAAGATGGGAACAATTACAATTGTTCTGGGACAGCCAAGTGATCCAATGGATAAAATGCTGGACTTAGTGTTAGGAAGACTTATCTTCCTGAGTTCAAATCCATCCTCAGATACTTACTGTGTGACCATGGGCAAGTCACTTAAGCCCATTTGCCTCATTTTCCTCATCTATAAAATAAGCTGGAGAAGGAAATGCCAAACCACTCCAGTATCTCTGGCAAGAAAACATTAAATTGGGTCACAAAGTTGAAGCCAACTGACCCAACAGCAACAATAACAACACAATTGTTCCACAGGTTGAAATCCTGCCTCTAGAATGTATTATCTCTATAAACTCAGGCAGGTCACTTAACCATTGCAGACCTCAGCTTTCTCAGATGTAAAAGGGGGAGACTGTACCAGATTGATCCTATGAACCTCATGGATTTTTTCGAGGCTAAAATAAGATAATAGACACAAAGCTTTTGGTAAAGTGCAATATAAATGGGAGTCTATTATTATACAGTTGTAAGAAGAGATAAAATTAGCTAGAGCTAATAATAATAACTGGCATTTAGGTAGTGTGTTAAAATATTCAAATTACTTTATATCTTTTTCCTTACATTAGCCTTACAACAAAGTAAGTGCTACAGGAATTATTATGTCCATTTTTATAAATAAGGCAACTAAAGATCAGAGAGCTTAATTGACTTTTCCAGCATTAAACAACTAATAAATGTCAGAAATAGGATTGGAACTCAAATCTTTCTTCTTATCATTCCACCATCATATTCATTAGCCCGTTGCATATACTCCAGTAAAACAATAATGTGTTATCATTAGTGTGAAAAGGCAGATTGCTCTAAGGGACAATATGATCCTGGGACAGGAGGCATCATTTCCAGGTTTAAGGATACTTTGAGCTCAATCTTTGATTCAACATTGTTGAACATAGTGGAAGGAGGACAATTTAAAGGGGCCTACATAGGTAACATTGACCTTGAGGAAACTGGGGTTGTGTAAATAGTCACAAGACTTTGGAGTTCATCCAAGCCAACTGCTGTTAATATGGAGGGGGGGATTTGTCTAACATGATTTCATGGGATCATAGATTTCTTTCTTTCCCTCCTTCTCTCCTTCCTCCCTCCCTCCCTTTCTTGTTCCCCTTCTCCCTCCCTTTTCCCTTCCTCCCTCCCTCCTTCCTTTCTTTCCTCCCTTCCTTCCTCCCTCCTCCCCTCTCTCCTTCCCTCCTTCCTTCCCTTGGTCCTTCTGAGTCCAGGACCAGTGTTCTATCCACTATGGTGTCACCTAGCTGTCCCATGTTCAGACTTTAAACTGGAAGACTACAGAGTCTAATGTTGTCTTGTTACAGACCTAGGAAGGTTAAGTGACAAGCAGGAAATAACTGGTGTTGGGAGCCAAGTCTTTTGCCTGCAGTGCCAGTAGATATTTTTTACTACATGTCACTGACATGGGATCTCAGCCTTTTAGGCTTTGCCTGGCTTACTCTGAGGGATACCCTAACTGACAAAGCCTGATTTTCATCTACATTCACTCTCCTTCCTCTCTAGCTTCTTAGTCTATCATGGCATGACCCTCATAGGACTCCAGGTGTCCTGGTGTACAGTAAAAGTGACTATTAGATTTTGGGTCAGAAGTCACAAGTTCAAAACTCCAGGCTTCTCCACGATACCTGTGTGACCTAGGACAAATCACTTCATCTTTGTGGTCTCAGTTCCTTTATCTGTAAAATGAGGGATTTGGAATTGGTTAACTCTAAGGTCCTATCTAGCACAGAACATAGTGTACTATGATTCCCAGTAGAGGCTCCCACTAGCCTGGACAGCACATCATGCTCTGTGTCTTTTTCTTCTTCCTCCCTTTCTTTTGCCCTTCCATTTGCTCTTCCTTCTCTTCTTCTCCTTTCCCTCCCCTTCTTTCATCCTTTCCCCTTCTTTCTTTCTAACTCCCCTCTCCTCTCTCCCCTCTCTGCCTCCTAAAAGAGGCACTCCCCTCTCCCCACTCCCTTCTTGCCTCTCGTCATCCTTTCCCCTCTTCTTCTTATTTCCTTTTCCATCATCCTTTTCCATCCTTTCCCCTCCTGTCCTCTACTCTTCTTTGCACCTTCCCTTCTCTCCCTTCTCATCTCTCTCCCTCTCCCTCTCTCTTCTCTTCTCTTCTCTTCTCTTCTCTTCTCTTCTCTTCTCTTCTCTTCTCTTCTCTTCTCTTCTCTTCTCTTCTCTCCTCTTCTTTTTCTCTTTTCTTCCCTTTCCATTTCTCTTCTCCCAACTTCTCTCCCCTTCTGTTTTCTCTTCTCCTCTTCTTTTCCCTCATGCCCTTTCCTGTCCTTTCCTGTTCTATCCTGTCCTCTTCTTCTCCCCTTCCCTTTTCTCTTTTCCTGTCCTTTTCCCTCCATTTGACTTCTTTTTTTCCCTTTCCCCCATGCCCCCTCAGAAGACAAGGTGAAATCACATTACCCAATCTTTGTAAATGTGGAGTTAGCTAGGTAGTGCATTTGACCTTCCAGATAAACATAATACTTTAACCCAGTTAAAATATGGGCATTTACAGAGGGTCCCTGAGGAATTACATTAGTGGTGATTTCAAGCTGCCTACTTTACCTAAGTGGAAGGGTGACCCTGGCTGAAGACCTCCCAGGTGGCTCCTGTCTCCTTCCTCTAGCAATGCTAAAGGCAGTCTTCTTACACCCACAGGGCCCTTGGCAGTACTGTTCAACCCTGCAGTGCTAACAGTATTCAGCCCCCAATCTTCAAGATAAGGACTGACACCCTCTCTGTGGAAAGAGCCCCATCATGATATGTGTCAATCAGAAGATACAATTCAAGCAGCCTGGGTTCTTCTGCAACATAATGTAGGTTATGCTTTCTAGTTAAATGTATAGTTTTCTCATATAAATATATATTTATATACATGTATTGTAGTTATGTTGTAAATATATATATATATATATATACACACATACACATACTCACATACATACAAATCTGTTTGTATATATCTATATATATCATTGCAGCCCCATTAAAGCATACCTTAACTATTATTTACCTTGCATCTATGTAGTATCCACAAAAGCATCATGGTCCCATGCTAAGGTGTGCTTTAATAAGGTTGCAACTAGGATGGGGTGATTGTGACTTTGTCTAGGGTACAGAAATGTAGAGGCATTGACAACACTAGTATTCCTTCATCTGAGCTTCCAACCTAGTTAGCAAGAAGGATTATCTAAAATAGGGAGCTACCCATTTCTCTCCCCTTAATCCCTGGGTGGCTACTCTCAGGCAATGTTTCAAGTAATAAAGCATAAATTTTGTGAAGTTTGTTCTGGTTATAAAAGTGCCCATTATGAGTCATTGTATTAGTAAACAAGTAAGCATTTTTTGTAGGAAAAAGCAAACCAATAATCTGCCTATCCATACATAGGAGGTTTTGATTCATAGAATCATCAAGCTAGAGCTGAAAGATATCTTAGAGGTCATCCAGTCTAATTCTCTCTTTTTTACAGATGAGGAACGAAGTACTTTGAAGTTAAGTGAACTATCTAAGTAAGTAGTAGTTGAGGGGGATTTGAACTCTGGTCCAGTAACTTTTAACTTTTAAATTTAGTATTCTATTCTAGGCATCTAGGTACCTTTTTAGTTAGCGCACCAAACCTGGAGTCAGGAAAATTCATTTTTTTTTTTAGTTCAAATCTGTCCTCAGACACTTACTAGATGTGTGACCCTGGGCAAATTGCTTCACCCTGTTTGCCTCAGTTTCCCTATCTGTCAAATGACTTGGAGAAGGAAATGGTAAACCACTCCATTATCTTTTCCCAAAAAAACCCAAATGGGGTCAGAAAGAGTGACACTACTAATCCACCAAACAATAACAACACTCTGCCAGAAACTTGGTCTCCAACTCTGTGCTTTACTTTCTTCATCTATCCCATTGAAGAATGGATAGACTTCTTTCCCCTAGAGAGAACATGCTGAAGAATGATTATATAAAGAGTCTGAAAGTGCCTAGAGCAGCAGGTGCGATATAATTACTAAATATCACGGGATATTAGAAACCCAGCCAACACTACCAATCAATTCAACAGAAGACACCATTAACACTTAGCTACAAGGCAACCAGTGAGAAAATAAGTCGATGGTTTTTATTGTACTATATCGGAACTACTGATGCTCTTCCCTCTGGTTAGAACCTGTCCTGTGTGTGCATGCTATGGTTATTCAGAATTACTTTGTTGAATCTGACTCATTGGGGGATGGGAAAGGAATAGAGAGCCGGGGGGCTTTCTCCGCTGTGAATAACCATAAAATCCACTCTGAAACACAGTGCCAAGTTATAACAGTGATATGGTAGTTGTGAATTGGCTCAGGTTTTTTTTTTTTTTACAGAAAAAAGAAAGAAAACATTTCATCCCATGAAGCTGAAATGCAGAAGCACCTCTTTAGGAAGTCAGCAGCTGTTACCAATAGGCATTATCCACATAGACACAAAGGCCAGCTTGCATGGTTTATGCATAATACAAGACAAGACTGATTTGCAGCATACCATACATTTCAATTCTGAAATGTGGGCAAGGGTGTAGGTGCCAGTGAACCAGAAGTTGGATAGGCCTATGTTCATAGTTGATTAGGCTCCATTCAACACCGATCCAGGGGTCATTCCTTAGCCCTGCAGGGTCCCTGGACCTGTACCTCTCTTGTACCTGCTGATGCAATTGATGCTGCCTCCCTGATTTCTTATTTCCCCCAATAGAATCCTGTGAGTCCTTCAAAGCACAGCTCAGATGTCCTTTTCTGCATGAGCCCTTTCCTCATCCCCCTACTCATTAGTACTTCTGAAACATATCCATCTGTCTATCATTTTTCATATCCATATCTAGATTGATCTAGATTTAGATATATAAAAATTTAGAGATAGAGATAGAGATAAATTAAGATTTCTGCACAATCCCTCTCCCTCCTTCATGGGTCAAGTCCTGGATTGCAGGAACTATCTTATTTTTATTTTGCATCCCGAGAAGTTATACAGTATCTCACCTGTAACAAGCACTTAATAAAGGTTTTCCAGGTTGAATTCATCTACCACAGCAGTGTCAAAGTCGAGTAGAAACAGGGGCCACTAAACTGTACATAAGGATTCATGTAGGCACATATTGACTTGGAACATTATCTGTGTTTTATTGCATTTTTATTTATTTTGTTAACTATTTGTCAATCACATCTTAGCCTAGTTCAGACTTCACTCAAGAATGTTGTAGGGACTGTATTTGACACCTCTGATATATAAAACTATTAGTCAGGCAAAAGCCCAGAACACTGAGGTCCAAATCCATGTGGGAGGAGTACTCTCCATTCAACTCCTGGCCAGGTATCCTACTACCTATGGACCCTTGAGTAAGTCCCTTAATGTCTCTGAGTCTCAGTTTCTTCATTTATAAAATATGGGGGTTGGATTAGATGACTCCTAAGGCTCTTCAGAGATATGGGTGACTCAGTGGATGGAGAGTGGGTCTCCAAAACCTGAATTCAAGGCTGGCCTTAGATAATCATTAGCCATGTGACCCAGGGCAAGTTACTTAACCTCTGTTTGCCTTAATCCCTTAGAGAAGGAAATGGCAAACCACTATACCATGAAAACCCCATGTATGATATTAGTATCCTATTATCCATGGCCTCATGAAGAATAGGATAAGACAATAAAGGCCCTTTTCAGCTCTGCCATATAATCTGTAAGCTTGAGATTCATCCTCATCGACAACCATTGATCCTAGTCATTTTGCCCATACCATTCACCAGTCCATCGCCCCCTCCCCTAGGGATAAATAGTCCCTATAAGAGAGGTCACCCCCAAAGGAACTCTGCTCTTGTGAGAACAAGAAAGACCAGCCCTATTTCCTTCCCTGTACCAGATTCCCTATAGACTTTCTTGGAGGAAACACAGAGAATGATAACACAAGAGTAAAAAAGACCTGGTTACCAGTCAGTTGCTACAGAACATAGTTTCATTTTTTTATTCAAATCTTGAATTTCCCTAGCACTTTATTTCCTAGAGTGGTAGCTCTGCAACAGTCTCCAGGCAACTGAAAGGGAGGGGCTACATTTTCAAAATCAGCATTGAAAGATGGTTCCTGATGCTTCTGCATGCTGGAGGTTATTTTCTTGCTGCAGAACTAAAACTGTTTTTAACCTAGGACAAAAAACCCCCCAACAATTTAAAAATAAAGCAGTCGGGATTAGTGGGGGGAATCCTTGGACTGCAGGGTGAAGCAACAGAAATTGCAGTAAGGGTAAGAATGACAGTTCATAGGATAGTCTGGAGGCTGGGAGGGAAGGCTATGGTAGAGAGATCAGTTGAGTGTTGGGAAGAGAGGGTGAGAGTAGTTAAATGGGAAGGAGTTGGAAGGGTGACAGAGCAGAGTTTGAGGATGGTCAGTGTTTGGAGATGGGGAAGCTTGTTCACCGACAGGTTAGCCTAAGTCTCCATTGAAATTTGAAGGAATCAATTATAGGGCAGTGATGCTATGACAATAGGACTTTGGGGGTGATGTGGACTTCAGCTTCCTAATCCATATAACAGAGATGTCCCAAATATTCTTTAAAGTCCTTTCTGGTGTCAAACCTTCAATCCAATAATAATATAATCCTATGACCAAATGAAAGTGGGTATCATGCTTTATGATCTAGACTGTAGGGAGGATGGTAAGGTTCCACAAGGAAGAAGTGTGTTCCATTCCCTCCCTGATTCTAGATATCAGTCTCCTGAAACAAAGCTGCAGTCATTTTGACCAACTACAATTCTGCTAGGAAACACAAATGATACTTGAAGCATCTGAGCCCATTGTATCATTGCTTTCAGGTGCATGCGCTAATGTTTGTCATTTGACTTGCTCTAAGAACCTTCACAGAGAGGCATGATGTGATTAAAAAAGAAGTACTGGATTTTGACTTCAGTTTGAATTTTGAGTCTTACTTACCACTAATTTGCCCTTGGGTAAGTCACTTTAGTTCTAGGGATCTCTGTTTCTCATGGAGTAAAATGAGGGATTATACTATAATCATCTCTAGTCTTTAAATCTATGATTAAATGACCCATGTTGACTTTTGCTTAAAACCTTGAATAATTGATTTCTTATTATCTCTCAGATTAACTCTAAACTTCTTCATTTGACTTTCAGGATGTCCACAATTTGTCCTGTCTACATTTCCATATTTGTCCCTCACTAGACAAACAATCCAATGTATATTTGGAAGAGAGCGCAGGGGTACAGAAGGTAGTCAAATAGTATTGGGAGGTAGACAGGGGAAGGGTGATATGCTATTATTCAAGGAAGGAAGTGGGGGGAAGAAGAAAGAAGGAAAGGAAGAAAGAAAGGAAGGATGGAAGGAAGGAAGAAAGAAAGGAAAATATTAAATACTATATGCTAGACACTGAACAAAGGACTGGTAGCATAAATACAAGCAAAAAGGCAGTTTCTGGCCTCAGAGAGTGTCCATTCTAATGGAAGGAGACAGCACACTGAAAGGATATTTTATTTTTAGGTTTTTGCAAGGCAAACGGGGTTAAGTGGCTTGCCCAAGGCCACACAGCTAGGTAATTTTAAGTGTCTGAGACTGGATTTGAACCCAGGTACTCCTGACTCCAAGGCTTTGCCCACTATGCCACCTAGCCATCCCATGAAAGGATTTTAAAAGAAGGGAAGGAGGAAGTTTCTTGGCCAGGGCCAACATTTTGAAGTCCAGAAAGTCAGTAATGGAGATGGGAAGGCTAGTCAGCTTAGAGTCCTCCACAAAATGGCAGCTTCAGGAGAAGAAAGAAGGCAGCAGGCTCTGCAGGTAATTTCCAGACTACAGTTTGGGTATGGCAAGGGGTATTACGGAAGTTCCAGGATGAGACAATAATGGAGGCATAGTTTTAAAGTTCACAAAGACAGAACAGAGTCAGGATAGGAATGAACACTAATCAAAATGTAGTATTTGCTAATGTTCAAGTAAATCCTATGATTTCCTAATTCCATGTCTTTGATATAAAAAAGTAGAGATGTTATTTCCAGTCAGAGTCAATATACTTGGAATGCTCTTCTCTTCTCCCTCTTGATCACAGATTTACCTGTCCAGTTCCTACCTATACTTCTAGACCCACCTCAAATACATTTGACTCTGACTGGAAGTAGTATCTCTACCTTTTGATCTAATTTATTTATTTTTACTTCTCTTATGTTATCATATTACATATGGTAATATATTTAGTAGTAATATCTTCCCTATTGCATATTAAATATCTAGTAAATTGTAAGATTCATGAGGGCAGAAACTATGGTTGATATATTTTTTTAATCTCACAATGTCCAGAAGGATGCTCATAGATCAACAGTAGATCAATAAATACTTATCATATGAATGGGTAAATAAATGAATGGAAGGATGAATGAATGAGGGAATGGGTGAATATCCTCCATTTTGATATTTAAGCACAGGGGACTGGTATCTGAGTGCTGTCCTTCAGCTATTGTGCTTTTTGACTTTTGCCAAAATTCTTTATTGCAAGAAGTCATACTTTCACTCCTATTTTTTCTACTCTTGCAATTCAGTGAGTTATGAGAAGTAATTACTAGTCTCAGTAGTTGGTTTTCTTCCTTGGGAAATGGAGCTAATGATAGTGACCTGCCTCTGAGGTACCTATCTCTGGAAGGTTGTTAAAAGAATGAATAGAGATTTATAAGGTGCCTTGAGATCCTTTGCTAAATGATGCTCCAGGGGTACTGAGTATCCCTCTGGTATTCTGAATTCTCAAAGAGTTCAGACTCTTTCCCTGAGTAACTCAGTAAGCAAGAGAATAAAAATGATTTCATTAAAACACAGTCGGATCTCCTGATCAGTCCTAAATTAAGAAAGATGAATAGCAAATGAATGCAGCAGAAAGATATATAAAAGGAATTTAGCCTTGGGAAAGAGACTTCTTTTTTTGTCATTTGTCACTCACTTTTCAAATGTCTACACTTTTATCAATGCAGAATAGCTAAAAAATTATCAATGTCTGTTGAATTCTGAGATAATGGGCTCCTGACTCATGTAGAAAAGTTTAAATCTAAGGAAATGCTCTCCCAGCATATCATGCCATATTTTTCAATAATATCCTATTCAACATCTCAGGCCTTTCCAATGAAGAAATAGTATTCATCAAAGTACAATTTTACTTGAAAAGGCATGGAGAAAACCAATGAAGCCAAGCCCAGCTCTAAAAAAAAAAAATGAGGTTGTGGAAAATCCCTCCACAGAAAATAAAGAAGTAATTTATCAAGACTCTAAAAAAGAAAGGCAAGTTCAACATAAAAGCAGATTTAATTAGCCCACCATCAGCTTGACCTCTGAATGGAATCTTAACTTTGACTTGGGTGGGCTGGTAGAAGAAATCCTTTGGACTCTGCCTAAGATTTGATTATAAAAATGGCACCTTAAATGGCTATTTTTAAATTAATCCTACTGACTTAAAAAAAAAGAGTTTGTCAATAGCTTATCAAAATGAAGGAAATAGGTCTTTATAGAGGAGAACAAATTTTTTAGTCATTCTATTTTTGTAAGATAATAACCAAAAAGCAGTGGGAGGCAGTATGGTGAACTCGATAGAGCACTGGCTCTTAAATCAGGAAGATGCAGGTTGAAAATCCCACCGCTGACAATACTGGCTGTGTAACTTTGGGCAAATCACTTAACCTCTAAGTGTTTCCCAAGAATGCTCTAAAACTGTATGTTGCCTAGAAGTGCTGAAGAAGAGAGAGTTTTCTAATTGGGAGTATCCTACATTAGTGAAATCACAGGTTTAATTTTAAAAAGTCAAGTCAAAAAGCATTTATTAAGTGTTTACCATTTCTCAGACTCTAGGATTACAAAAGCAAAAACACTATAATTCAAAAACACTGCCCTAGAGACTGAGCTCCTTGAAGGCAGGAACTGTTTTGTTTTGTTTTTATTTAGTTTTTTTTTGAAAGGCAAATGAGGTTAGGTGGCTTGCCCAAGGCCACACAGCTAGGTAATTATTAAGTGTCTGAGACCAGATTTGAATTCAGGTATTCCTGACTCCAGGGCTGGTGCTCTATCCAGCCACCCCCTCAGGAACTGTTTTGGAGTTTAATTAATCTTTTTTTTTTATATCCTTAGAACTTAATATCATGGCTGACACATAAGAAAAGATCTATAAATACTAATTGAAATACTACTTGATGGACTGGTATTTGAATGGGAGAGATCATGTATAAACATAAGATAGATGTGTGTGTGGATGCATGTATATGAATATGAAATTGGGGAAAATCTTAGAGGGGAGATACCAGTATTTGGGGTGTGCGAGGGGAGGTCTTCTTGCAGAAGGAAAGATTTAAGCTGAAATTTGAAGGAATTCAGGAGATAGAAATGAAGAGCAAGAACATTACAAGTATGAGAAAAGTCATAAAGTGTGGGGTATGAGTGTAGGAGGGAGTGTCATTTTTGAGAAACAGCAAGAAGGTTGCTATCACTGGATCATACAATACATGAAGGGGAGTAAAGTGAAAAAAAGATTAATAAGCAGTCAAGTTTTAAAGATCTTAAAAAAAACTCCAGCATTTTCTTGGATCTTGCAGTTAATAGGGAGCCAGTGGAGTTTTTTTTTTTTGATTGGGACATGGAGTGAAATCATTAGACTTGTACTTTAAGAAGACCATTTTGATGACTGAATGGGGTATGAACTGAAATAGGAAGATACTTGAGTCAGAGAGATTGCAATAGTCCTGGTATGAGGGGATGTGAGCCTGCATCAGGTTGTCAGAGGACAGAAAGGGAACAGAGAAGGGTTGTCATAAAGATAGAAATGACAGAAATTGGTAACACATGGAATTTGTAATGTGAATGAGAATGAAGCGTCAAGGATAACACTTGCAAGCCTGGGTGACTGGGAAGATGCTAGTGCTCTCCACAGTAACTGGGAAATTTAGAAGAGGGAAGTTTGTGGGAAAAGGTAATGACAAAGACAACAATAATAGCATCGAAGAAAAGTAAGATGCAATAGGTTGAATTTGCAGCCAGGAAATATAAATTTTAATTTTGTCTCTGATAAATCCTACCTGCATAGAACCCTGGACAAATCACTTGAATTTTCTGGTTTTTAATTTCTTCATTTATAAAATTAAGGAGTTGGACTTTATGATTTCTGATATCTGTTAGCTCTAAATGTATCTGTGATCCCATGATGATAATACTATTAATGTCTCCTTTTCTCCACTTATATCCTTCTTTGATGCTTCACCATGGTAGAGAATAACCCTTGATTCACTAAGGATATGACTGAGCATGATGAGCTAGAAAGGCTTCAAGCATGGCCTTAGGGAATGGACTGTAGTTCATGCATGGACTGGCTGAGGACCATCTTGTTAAGTTTGGAAAAGCTCATCATTAAGGTAGCCACAGAAAAAGAAGTTGTTTAGTCATGTTAACATATTTTTGTCATTTTTCAAAATTTTTAAACTTTCACTGGTATTTTTTGTTTTTATGTGCTCTATATTTCCAAATATGTCCCTCTTAGTTCCTCTATATGTGACTCATTCCTTGTTACAAAGAATAAACAAGAAAGAAAGGAAATGGTTTAGCAAAGCCAATCAAGTTATAAACTGAATCTGGAAGTATATGCAGTATGCCTAGCCAATAGTCCCCAACCTCTGCAAAGAAGAGGGAACAACATTTTCTCACCAATTTCCTGGGACCAGATGGTCATAATATTTGTCCAGTGTTGAGTTTTTTAGTCTTTTTGTTCTTTTATTAATTGCATCTTTGTTTTCTTTTTTCTTGCCTATTCCATTCTCCTTCAGTTCATCTCAGTCTTCCTGAGCTTCTCTGATTTTCTCATGCTCATTGTTTCTTATAGCACATACTATTGCATTCTTGTACCACAATTATTTTTACATTCTTGACTGATGGAAATAGAACAACTCTTGAAAATTTTGAAGTTATTGCAAATTAGTAAACTTAATCATGGAGAACAGGGCAGCTAAGTGGCACGGTGAATAGCGTGCTAGACCTGGAAGACTCATCTTTCTGAGGTCAAATATGACCTCAGACACTAGCTTCTCATTTAACTCTTTCTCAGTTTCCTCATTGGTTTTTAATTAATATTTTATTTGTTTTCCAATTATATACAATAGTAGTTTTTTGTAAGGTTTTGAATTTTACAATTTTTCCCCAACCCTCCCTTCCCTCCCCCCATCCCCACACAGAAGACAGTCTGATATTTTTTACAGTTTCCATGCTATGCATTGATTGAAATTGAATGTGTTAAGAAAGAAATCATATCCTTGAGGAAAAAATAAAATATTAGAGAAAGCAAAATTATGAAGTACATAAGACTTTTTAAAAAATTGAAGGTCTTTGTTTTAACTCCACAATTCTTTCTCTGGATACAGATGGTATTCTCCATCACCGGTACTCTAAAATTGTCCCTGATTATTGCATTGATGGAATGAGCAAGTCCATTAAGGTTGATCATCACTCCCATGTTGCTGTTAGGGTGTAGAATGCTCATGCAAGTCTTTCCAGGCTTCTCTGTAATCCCATCCCTCTTGGTTTCTAATAGAACAATGGTGTTCCATAACATTTCAACATACATATGCCACAATTTGTTTAGCCATTCCCCAATTGATGGACATTCACTCAATTTCCAATTTTTTGTTACTACAAACAGGGCTGCAATAAATATTTTTATACAAGTGATGTTTTTACCCTTTTGCCTCATCTCTTCAGGGTATAGACCCAGTAGTGGTATTGTGGATCAAAGGGTATGCACATTTTTTATTGCTCTTGGGCATAATTCCAAATTGCTCTCCAGAAAGTCTGGATGAGTTCACAGCTCCACCAACAATGTATTAGTGGCCCAGATTTCCCACATCCATTCCAACACTGGACATTATCCTTTCTGGTCATATTGGCTAGTCTGAGAGGTGAGAGATTCTTTAATTTGCATTTCTCTAATGATTTAGAGCAATTTTTCATATGACTATGGATAGCTTTGATTTCCTCATCTGTAAATTCCCTTTGATATCTTTTGCCCGTTGGTCAATTGGGGAATGGCTTGTTTTTTTTTTATACATTTGACTCAGTTCTCTATATATTTTAGAAATGAGTCCTTTGTCAGAAATACTAGTTGTAAAAATTGTTTCCCAATTTACTACATTTCTTTTGATCTTAGTTTGGTTTTATTTGTGCAAAAGCTTTTTAATTTAATGTAATCAAAATTATCTAATTTTTTTTTAGGTTTTTGCAAGGCAAATGGGGTTAAGTGGCTTGCCCAAGGCTACACAGCTAGGTAATTATTAAGTGTCTGAGACCGAATTGGAACCCAGGTGCTCCTGACTCCAGGGCCGGTGCTTTATCCACTGTACCACCTAGCCATCCCATCTAATTTGTTTTTAATGATGTTCTCCAATTCTTCCTTGGTCATAAACTCTTCCCTTTCCATAGATCTGATAGGTAAATTATTCCTTGATCTCCTAGTTTGCTTATAATATTGTCTTTTATGTCTAAAACCTGTACCCATTTTGATCTTATCTTGGTATGGGTGGGAGATGTTGGCCTAATCCGAGTTTCTGCCATAATAATGTCTAATTTTCCCTACATTTTTTTTTTTTATCAAAGAGAGTTCTTATCCCAGAAGCTGAACTCTGGGTTTATCAAACAGCAGATTACTGTAATCATTTCCTACTCTCTCTTTTGCATCTAATCTATTGCATTGATCTACCACTCTTTTTCTTATCCAATATTAGACAGTTTTGATGACTGATGCTTTATAATATAATTTTAGATCTGGTAAGGCTAAGCCCTTCTTTTGCACTTTTTTCATTAACTCCCTGGATATTCTTGATTTTTTTGTTTGTCAATATGAAATTAGTTACGATTTTTTCTAGCTCATTGAAGTAATTTTTTGGAAGTTTGATTGGTAAGGCACTAAATAAGTAGTTACTTTAGGTAGAATTGTTATTTTTATTATATTATCTCAGCCAATCCATGAGCAGTTGATATTTGCCCAGTTATTTAAGTCTGATTTTGTTTGTGTGAAAAGTGTTTAATAGTTGTTTTCATAGAGTTTCTGAGTCTGCCTTGGCAGGTAGACTCCCAAATATTTTATATTGTCTGAAGTTACTTCAAATGGAATTTCTATTTCTAGCTCTTGCTGCTGTATCTTGCTAGTAGCATGTAGAAATGCTGAAGATTTATGTCGGTTTAATTTATATCCTGTAACTTTGCTAAAGTTGCTAATTGTTTTTAGTAGTTATTTGGATGATTTTTTTTTGGATTCTCTTAGGTATACCATCATGTCATCTGCTAAGAGGGAGAATTTTGTTTCTTCCTTCCCAATTCTAATTCCTTCAATTTCTTTTTCTTCTCTTATTGCTGAAGCTAGCATTTCTTATACAATATTGAATAGTAGTGGTGATAATGGGCATCCTTGTTTCACCCCGATCTTATTGGGAATGCCTGTAGCTTATCCCCATTGCATATAATGCTTGTTGATGGTTTCAGATAGATACTTCTTCTCATTCTAAGGAACAATACATTTATTCCTATGCTCTCTAGTGTTTTTAGTAGGAATGGGTACTGTGTTTTGTCAAAGGCTTTTTCAGCATCTATTGAGATAATCATATGATTTCTGTTAGGTTTGGTATTGATAAAGTCACTTATACTAACATTTTTCCTAATATTGAACCAACCTTGCATTCCTGAAATAAATCCTGCTTGGTCATAGTGTATTATCCTAGTGATAACTTGCTCTAATCATTTTGCTAATATTTTATTCAAGATTTTTGCATCTATTTTCATTAGGGAAATTGGTCTATAATTTTCTTTCTCTGTTTTGACTCTTCCTGGTTTAGGTATCAGCACCAAAATGGTGTCATAGAAAGAGTTAGGCAGAGTTCTGTCTTCACCTATTTTTCCAAAGAGTTTAATATAGCATTGGAGCCAATTGTTCCTCAAATGCTTGATCGAATTCACTTTGTGAATCTATCTAGTCCTAGAGATTTTTTCTTAGGGAATTCATTGATAGCTTGTTGAATTTCTTTTTCTGAGATAGGTTTATTTAGGTATTTAATTTCTTTCTTTTAACCTGGGCAACTTAAATTTTTGTAAATATTCATCAATTTCACCTAGATTATCAAATTTATTAGCATACAGTTGGGCAAAATAATTCTGAATTATTATTTTAATTTCCTCCTCATTGGTGGTGAGTTCACCTTTTTTCATTTATGATACTAATAATTTGATTTTCTTCCTTTTTTATTCAAATTAACCAAAGGTTTATCAATTTTATTGTTTTTTTCATAAAATCAACTCTTGGTTTTATTTATTAGTTCAATAGTTTTCTTTCTTTTGATTTTATTCATTTCTCCTTTAATTTTTAGAATTTCTAATTTGGTATTTAATTAGGGGTTTTTGATTTGTTCTTTCTTAACTTTTTTGTTGCATGCTCAGTTCATTGATTTCCTCTTTCTCCCTTTTATTTATGTAAGCAGTTAAAGATATAATATATCCATTGATAACTGCCTTGACTGTATCCCATAAGTTTTGGTATGTTATTGTCATTATTTTAGTATGAAATCATTCTATCTATAATTTGTTATTTGATCCACTCATTCTTTAAAATGAGGTTATTTAGTTTCCAATTAGTTTTAGGTCTGTCTCTCCATGGCCCATTATTGCACATGATTTTTATTGCATTATGATCTGAGAAGGAAGTATTCACTATTTCTGCCTTCCTGCATTTGATTATAAGGTTTTTATGGCCTAGTACATGGTCAGTTTTTGTGTAAGTGCCATGTACTACAGGGAAAAGAAATATTCTTTTCTATTCCCATTCAATTTTCTCCAAAGGTCCATCATGTCTAGGTTTTCTAACATTCTATTTACTTCCTTAATTTCTTTCTTGTTTAATTTATGGTTAGATATATCTAAATCTGTAAGAGGGAGGTTGAGATCTTCCACTAGTAGAGTTTTGCTTTCTAACTCATTCAGCTTCTCCTCTAAGAATCTGGATGCTATACCACTTGGTGCATACATATTTAATATTGAAATTGCTTCATTGTCTATGGTACCTTTTAAGAGGATATAGTTTCCTTCCCTATGTCTTTTAATGAGATTTATTTTAGCAGCTATTTTGACTGAGATAAGGATTGCTACCCCTGCTTTTTCACTAAAGCTGAAGCAAATATATTCTGCTCCAACCTTTCACATTTACTCTATATGTACTTTTATGCTTCAAATGAGTTTCTTGTGAGCAGAATATTGTAGGATTCTATTTTTAATCCACTCTGCTCTCTGCTTATGTTTTATGGGATAGTTCATCCCATTAACATTCAAAGTTAAAATTATTAACTCTTTATTGCCCTCCATGCTATCTTCCCTCTGTATTTTTCCCCTTTTTCACTTTATCCATATTCCCCAGTATTTTACTTCTGAATACCACCTCCTTCAGTGTGTTTGCTCCCTTATATCCACCCCTTCCCCATCTTTCCCCTTTCCCCTTGCCCCTTCTTCCTTTGCTTCCTTCTGTTAGTTCCTCTTTTCCTCCCCCTCCCCCTTTCCCCTTTTAATAGTTGAAAGATAGGATAAGTTTCTTAACTTAACTGAATATGTGTATGTTATTCCTTCTTTGAGCTAAATATGATCAGAATAAGATTTAGGTAGTTCTCACCTCCTCCCTTCTTCCCTTCTGTTGCAATAGGTCCTTTGAACCCCTTCATGTAAGGTGATTTACCCCATTTAGTCTCCTCTGTCTTCCCATCTCTTTACTGCCCCCCCTTTCCTAAGGAGATATTGTTTTTAAATCATTCTGTCAGTCACAGATAAATCATGAATGTCCCTTACTTCTGGCTAAGTATATTCTCTCTAATAGAGTTACAATTCTCAAGAGTTATGAGTATCTTTTCCCAGGTGGGGATAAAACCAGTTTCATTTTATTGGATAGCAATTTTTTTCTTTTCCTTTTTTTTAACCTTTTCATGTGTCTCTTGAGTCTCCTGTTTGAAGTCCAAATTTTCTATTTAACTCTGTTCTTTTTGTCAGGAAAAGTTGGAAGTCTCCTATTACCTTAAATGTCCATCTTTTTACCCTGAAAGAGAAGGCCCAGTTTTGTAGGATAGTGAATTCTTGGCTGCATTTCAAGCTCCCTTTCTCTTCAGAATATTGTATTCCAGGCCCTTAGATCCCTTAATGTTGATGCAGCCATATCCTGTGTAATCCTTACTATTATTCCTTGGTATCTAAATTGTTTTTTCTGACTGCTTGCAGGATTTTCTCTTTTATCTGATAGTTCTGGAATTTGGCCACAGTATTCCTTGGTGTTTTCAGTTTGGAATCTCTTTCAGGAGGGGATCGATGTGTTCTTTCATTAACTATTTTGTCCCCTAGTTCCATGATATTAGGGAAATTTTCCTTCAAAAGATCCTGAAATATTGATCCAAGTTTTTTATTAATCCTCAATGTGTTCAAGAAGCCCAATCATTCTTAAGTTGTCTCTCCTGGATCTATTCTCTAGGTCAGTAGTTTTGCCAATGAGATATTTTACATTTTCTTCTATTTATTCAATTTTTTGGTTTTGTTTAATGAATTCTTGTTGTCTCATGAAGTCATTAGTTTACATGATTCCATTATTTTTTTAGAGAAGAATTTTCTTCATTTACCTTTGGCAACTCCTTTTCCATTTGCCCTATTGTGGTTTTGATAGAATTATTTTCTTTTTGCACTTGGTTTCTTTTCCCATTTTTTCCAATTGATTTTTAAACTCCTTCCTGATCTTTTCTTCTTCTTCTTCTTCTTCTTCTTCTTCTTCTTCTTCTCTTTTTTTTTGCAAGGCAAATAGGTTTAAGTGGCTTACCCAAGGCCACACAACCAAACCAGGTAATTATTATTAAGTGTCTGAGGCCGGATTTGAACTCAGGTACTCCTGACTCCAGGGCTGGTGCTCTATCCATTGCGCCACCTAGCCTCCCCCTTTCTGATCTCTTCTAAGAAGTCTTTCTGAACTAGAGACCATATTCTCCTCAGAAGTTCTAGCTGTCTATGAGTTAGGGTCTTTGACTTCAAGGTAGGTTTCAATGGGCCCCCCTTTTCTCTGGCTTTTCTTTATTTTCCTATTGTGTGTGGGGAGAGGCAGGTTCATAAACCTTTGGTTTTGAAACCCCTAGAGGCTTTGCTCACTGGGCTTAGTAAATCCAAGTGGGCCAGCCAGTAGGAGTGCTAGAGGCTTTCTCTGGAGTGTCTGTGACCTTGATTTGTGAACCACTTCCTAGGTCTGAGGGGGTGGAGGGAACAGCAGGATTTGAATTATCCTTGAACAATGTGTGCTAGACCCTTGGGCTATATAGTTGATATTATTCACTTGGTACTGAAAGAGATCTGCTGCCCACACCTGAGCTGGGGGGCATGGGGGGGGTATTCTGGGAAGGGCCCCTTTCTCCCACAGGGATGGGGGGGCACTAAACTGGAAAATACATGGCTCATGGCCCTGGTCTTCCAGGAAAGGGAGCTGACTGGATTGATGTCTAGCCACTATGCTGGAGTTCTCCCACCCACTGCACTGGAAGTCTTCCTCCAACTTCACTGGAGCTCTCTTGTCTGCTCACAAAACCAAAGCTTCCAAGGCTGTTCTCAGGTTAGACCCAAATCTCACTCCACCACTCCTGTGCTGGCTCTCTGCTCTCTGCCCCTGACTCATCCACATTCCCCTGAGATAGACCTTGTTGGTAGATGTTCTTCCCCTTTGATCTTTATGGATTTTGTGGATCTGAAGTCTGTTGAGAGGTTTGATTCATATTAGTTCTGAGGGAAAGCCAGGACACCTTAGGACAGTGCCTGGCTTCTCTCCACCATCTTGCCTGGAAGTCAACAAGTTCTAGTTTCCTCATTTGTAAAATTAAATGGAAAAGAAATTGACAAATGATGTCTTTGCCATGAAAACCCCAAACGGGGTCATAAAGAATTGGATAAAACTAAAAAACAAAAACATAGTAGAATCCCAAATTCTTGAAAAAAAGTTCATATTTGTTTATCATGTTAAAATGACAAAACTCTTTGGAGGTTGACATGGTGTTTACTGCAATTTTGATCCTGAAGGGTTTTTAAGTAATTACCATATAGAACAATACTGATCCAAAGAATTTCATGGATAAGAATGATAGTCAACAAACAGATTTGGTTGTAGCTTGGTACAATTCTCATGTATTTTTATGCCATGACCCTTTGGTACAACACTACTATGGCTTATACCTACACTCATGCTAAATAAATTTCAGTTAGAATTGAAAATAAAAATATAATGTTCCCCCCCATTGAAGTTTATAAATTCCCTGAATTTTTCCATGGATTATGGCACTAATATCCTGAAGTCTTGAGTTAATGCTCTCTCTGCCTCTTATAAACTGTAAAACTTTGGTCAAATTGCTCAGTCTCCATGAGCCTCAGTTTTTTTTTTTTGTTTTGTTTTTTTAGTTTTTGCAAGGCGATGGGGTTCAGTGACTTGCCCAAGGCCACACGGCTAAGGAATTACTGAATGTCTGAGGCTGGATTTGAACTCAACTCCTCCTGACTCCAGGGCCAGTGCTCTATCCACTGCACCACTTAGCCACCCCAGAGCCTCAGTTTTCTTATTTGTAAAATGATATGGTTCTATTATTTGATCTTCAAAGATAAGGCTCTCAATTTTTATGTTTATGTGCAGATCCATTAGGAAAACTATTTCTAGTTTCAAGCTTTTTATCTTCCCTCTTAGAAAGGATTTGTCAGTCCAAAGAAGGGATCTTCCAGGAAAATCAACTTGATAATCCTCTCTTTACTTCCTTTCCCACCCCACCCCCTTTGGTGAGGAAATGGGTTTAAGTGGCTTGCCCAAGGTAGTAAGTATCAACTTTTGAACTCAGATCCTCCAGACTCCAGGATTGGTGCTCTATCCCCTGGGCTACCTAGCTGCCCCTACTCTATATTCTTTCATGGATTATTGTAAAGAGATGCTATCTGTGTGCAATAGATGTTGGTGTCCTGAGTCATTCATTCTTGCCCTCCCCCACCCTTGATTATGACTCTTCTTTCTGGTAAAGAAAGGAAAGTGCTGGACTCTCTGGGGAGTCTATTTAGCCTATTCATTTAAAATGTTTGTTTTCCAGACAACAGAGAAAGCTGATTTTTCAGATTATAAAGCCCAATAATTCAAGCTTTAGAGCTTTTCTGCCATATTTCTGATATATTTTAAAAACATAGCAACAATAGCAGCAGCAGCAACAGTAGTCAACACTAAAAGATGTTACCCCTTTGACTGTAGATTAGGCCAAGAAGCTATGGTTTCAGACAGTTCTAATCTTGAGCTAAACTAGATTTATTATTCTGCCTAGCATTTCAGAACTCTGATAGGCCTATCTTTTACCTCATTCTTCCTGGTATTCAGCTACAAGGGGGAAATGACTAAAGGTTTGGAAAAGAAATACACCAAACTGCAAACCACAGAAGCTCTTCTTTTTAAGTTTGTCTTTTTTTCTTTTTTAGGGGGGGGGCATAGGGTATGAATATAAGATAGTAATCTCTTATGCCTACTGACTGAGTCACCAGTAGGCTTGTTTAGTGAACTGAATTGTTCCAAAGGAAGGCAGCTCATAGAGCTATACTAAAGAATGATACAGGGAGATCATAGGATTACAGCTTTGAAGGTAGAAGGAAAGTTTGTTGTTGTTCAATAGTTTCAGTTATGTCCTACTCTTAGTGATATCATTTGGGATTTTATTGGCTAAGGTACTAGAGTTATTTGCCATTTCTTTTTCCAGTTCATTCTACAGATGAAGAAAGTGAGGCAAGCAAGGTTATGTAACCTGGCCAGGGTCACCCAGTTAGTGACTATCTGAGGCTAGATTTGAACTCAGAAAGATGAGTCTTTCTGACTCCAGATCAGGTGCTCCCTGCACCACATGCTTGGAGTAGCTGTCATCTAATTCCAAGATGAGTGAACCTATAGTGATCCAAGGCTCTTGTGTTAAGAATGGAAGTAGGATTGAAAGCTGGAGTGAACAACATTGGTCCCTCACACAGCACTACAGGTACGTGCTCTTTTTGCTGTTTAAGCCCTAAATGGAGTGGGTTCTGACTTGACTGACCCATTGGCTAGGTTGAGTGATAAGATGATGGAATCCCTAGACTTTTTCCTGTATGGTAGCATGGAGTCAGTCCCAGAACTGATCATGTCTACCAGAGTCTTCAGAGGAGGGCTGACCTAGTACTTAGCATGAAATTCTGAAATTACTATAGATCAAAAACAGACTTTTAGAACTGAGTCTAGACCAAATCCTATCTGGTCAAATTGGAAACTGAAACAGTCTCTGGATTGGAAGGGTTAGAGGAAGGCAGATTTCAGAGTCATTCCAAAACCAGTATGAAATATGCCAGAACTTCAAGGATGATCTTAAAAATGGGTCCAACTTCCAAAAAACTTTCTGGTCAAGGAATATACAGGTTATGTTACCCAAAGTTCACTCTGAGCTAGGTTCCCCAGAGTCCATCCTAGGACCCTGGTTTAGATTAGAACTAAAGGAACTGGAAATTGTTAGGAAAAGAGAAAGCTTAGGTTGCATGTTATTGTATGATATCATGGTAAGAACCCTAACTATGGGCTGAAAAGGTCTGAGTTTGAACCTTGGCCCTGCTGCTTACTAGATGTATGACTTCAACCAAGTCAACTTTTCTGGGTCTCAACTTCCTCTTCTCCAAATGGAGAGCATTTGGACCAGATGACCTTCTAGCTCTAAATTCTAATAGTTATATCTATCTATCTAGGAAACCCTCATTCCTTCTGGAATTTTCTTCTTTTTTTCTGGCATATTAGAAACAAGGATTAAGAAATGTGTTGCAAAACCAAAAGGAAATAAACTATGCATTTTATTAGTGGCATGAATTATATTGCATTGGATTATGACTTATCACACACTAAAGGTATTAAAGGGTTAGGAGCAATGAAGCTCAAAGCCCAAGAACTGATTCAAGTTCATTTACTAAAACTGATTTTAGCAATGCCTTTTATTTCTGATTTCAAGTTGTTCATGTGTGCATTTATGCGTATTGCTTCTGTGCCTATGAATCCTGCTGAATGAAATACTATTTCTGAATTTTGGTAGAATTGGCTGACTTTAGAATTGCAATGTGTGTTACTTGGATGCATGTGAGGGTACAGAAATGTAACTAGGATGAGGGCTAGACTTTTCCCAAAGTCATTGTACTTGGAAAGGTTTTGAAAGTATCTGTAGTCCTTCAGCAGCAGAGTAACAACAAGAGTTTAGCCCCTAGTTAGCAAGAGAAATTCATTAAAAGAGCTAGGTAGAAGATGGTAAATGTCTCCTGAGCCACATTCTCCCCCTTTTCTTTCCCTTCCCTGCTTTTCTTTATTGGTAATTTCCAGGAGTCTCTACTCATGGTAAAATCATTGGAAGATGATTCTCATGATACTTCTTCTGGATGTTGTTAGTTTCTTCTGCCCCACACAAAAAATATGGTGAGTTATGGTACTGTTTGTATGTACATTAGAGGCTTCTCTGGAGAAGAGATAAAGTACTAAATATAAGAAAGAGAAATGTTTTAAAAAGAGAAGTTAGGAAATTCTGCTTAACTTTAAATCCCTTAAATTTATATCATGAAACAAAATGTACAATTTTCTTATTTTACTAATATACAAATATCATAAAACTTGAAGAAAAGGAATGTCCAGATTTTCTTTTGATGATAGTTTCCATTCAGTGACTCAAAATAAAATTTCCCATGTATGGAACATTTTATTCACAACACCCCTTTGAAGTAAAAAATATGAAAATTATTATCCCCAATTTTATATGTAAAGAAAATTTAGGTTGAATCCTAAATATATAATAGATAGTTAACAATCAACTGAAACCTAAATGACCCCCTATAATTTTCTAGTTGGAAGGAAACTTGGAGATTGTCTATTTTATCTCCCTCTTCATCTTATGGATAAGGAAACTTAGGTCAAGAGGCAATGTGACCTTTTTATAGTCACATAGCTCATATAGATAATCAATTAAACAAATAGTCCAGATTGGTTGTAATATCTGTATAAACAAACATTTATTAAGTACCTACTGCATTTAATTTATTCTATGCCAAGATAGAGAAGGAAGTCTAGACTAGATAAGTTGAAGCCATTGTATGTTGAATTTACAAGAATTTACAAGAACTCATATTTAAACCCATGCCTCTTACCTTTACTTTTTCTCTGAACTATACTACTCTTTAAGCAGACTGAATTTTTTGATGCAATGAAAAAGGGAGAAAAAGAGAAGGGAATAAACATTCATTAAGTATTTACTACATATGCCACTTACTATGAAGCACTTTACAAATATTATTTCAAATGATCTGCATAACAACACTGGGAATTAAGTACTATTTTTACCCCATTTTACAATGGAGGAAATGGAGGTAGACAAAGATAAAGTGATTTGATCAGGGTTGTGCAGCTAGGAAACCTCTGAGACTGAATTTGAACAGAGGTCTTCCTGACTCTAGAACTCAACTTTGTTTTCTTGACTTTATAGAGATAGGAACATGTAGGACCTAGGTATTTCAGGGAGCTGTCCAAGGTCAGGAGTTGTGTTGATGGCTCCCTCAGAGGTAGAATTCAGAAATTTTTATTTTAAATCTTCTTTGGGATGTGATTTTCCCCTTGTGCCACCAAGGGAACTCTGCCTAAAGAAATGTCATCGTCGATAAAACTAGCAGGATACCTCCACAGTTTTGTTGGTTTAATGTCTTTCCTGCTTGGTTGAATTCCTACATTCTGGTCTCAATAGTATAGGCAAGTTGTTTTTATCCCCCCCAAATATGTCTCCGTAGAAACACAAAAGATTTTTGATCTGTGAAATAAGACTGTTTCGTAGTGAATTCTTTTCCCTTGTAGAGCATTTTCTTCATCTTTTAAAAAAAATTAAACAATTAAATGTAACTCCTCCTTAACTATGTTCACTGAAAGAAATGGGAAAGAACTGCAATAGAGGTCATTTTCTAGCTGTGCAGCCCTCATGTCTAGTACACAAACTCTTGATACAACAGTTTATATCATGAGGTCTAGCTTCAGTTACCAGACAAGGAGATGAAGGTTCAGCGTGAATGGTTTCCTATGTTGTTGGTCATAAATACAGCCCTTAAAAATAGAAAAGGTGACATGTTGTCAGCCTCTAGCAATGGGTTCAGCAGCTTGAAAGGGATGACTGTATTGTAAAGCTCATCTAATTAATTGGAACTTAGACTTGTCACATCTTTTTTAAAGATGACATTATAACAGCATGGAATCATCCGTCATTTTGTCATTGGTATGAAAATTTTTTTTTCTAATGGTCAGCCTGTCATTGTTAATTAGTCTTTAGACGTATGAACAAGTCAGAAGCAAAGTGACTTTCAAAGCCCCATTTCTAGATAGCTTTGACAGTGAACTCCTGGCATATCATTCAATGACCTGGTCACTCCTCTTTTTAATTAGAGTTCCTCCCATTTGAGAAGGAGTGAGTTCTAGAGGCTAAAGGTACAGTTTGTCTGGGTTTCTATTTTGTTCTTAGCTCTGGGGCTAATTCATTGTGTTCATACTAGGAAGTTCCTAAAGCTTTGAATGTCAAAATAAGTGAGGGACATCCTGGAATAAGAAATTACCTCGGGGGCAGCTAGGTGGTGCAGTGGATAAAGCACCAGCCCTGGAGTCAGGAGTACCTGGGTTCAAATCTGGTCTCAGACAGTTAATAATTACCTAGCTGTGTGACCTTGGGCAATTCACTTAACCCCATTGCCTTGCAAAAAAAAAAATCTAAAAAAAAAAGAAATTACCTCAGAGTTTATTTTAGTAGGATAAGAAAATTCAGCAGACAATTCATATTTAAATGCTTCAGTGAAACACAGAAAATGAAAATGAAATGAAAATGAAAAAAATCCAAATAAATTTAATGAATACTTATTGAGGGCCTACTATTGGCAAGATACTTGGCTATATACTGGGGGTATCAAGACAAAAAAAAAAAAAGAAAGAAAGAAGCAGCTCTTCTTTTCAAGAAGCCTACATTCTATTGGATCATTGTTCTCAACCTGGGTTTCAAGGGTTCCATGCATAGATTTCAAGGAGTTTGTCAACTTGAATGGGAAAAATATTGCAATTTCATTTTCACCAACCTCAGATTGAAATTAAATATTCCTTCAATTATAAATGTAGGAAACAAGGTATTATTCTAAGAAGGGTTCTCTGGACTTTACCAGATTACCAAAAGGAAACATGATCTACACAAAAAACATTCAGATCCTCTGTCTTAGAGTAAGGCAACTAAGTACATTTCAGATATAGGAAAACACATAGTCAAAGGCATGGCAGAAGACAATGGAATGTTGTACATGGAAAATAAAGCTGGTTTGACTGGAATAGAAAGGTCATGAAGGGGATACCTAAATAGCATCATGAAACCTAGCATAGATAGGGTAGGGGGAAAGGTACTATTACTTCACAATCAGAATTCTGACTCTTTTAAGAGATGGGTCATTTGGATCAATTAGAGGTATCTAGTTGCAGGAAAAGCCTAGGCAACTTAAAGGCTCCTGGGGTTTTCTTTCTGACACAGAGAAGAATAAGAGGATATGGTAAGGAAGAGGCAGAACCAGTAGAATGTACAAATTGCTCACAAATTTAACTTAGCATCCTAACACTTGTAAAAAAGTTTTATTTTTTCATATTTAATATAATTATACATATATAACCTATATCAGATTATTCATTGTCAAGGGAAGAGGGGAAGGGGAGGGAGAAAGAAAAATGAGGAACTCAAAAATCCTACAAAAATGAATGTTGAAAACTATCCTTCCATATGGTTGCAGAAATGAATAAATAAATTTTATTAAAAATACAAAATTTTAAAAATGCATTTTCTATTGTTAATTAAGCATTTTTCCATCCCACTTCTATTCTGCATAAAAAAATGAGTAAAGAAGAAAGGAAGCATGAGAAGATAGAAGAAAGAAAGAGAGAAAGAAAGAAAGAAAGAGAAAGAAAGGATGGAGGGAGGAAGGAAGGGAGGAAGGAAGGGAGGGAGGGAAGAAGGGAGGGAAAGGAAGGAAGGAAGAAAAGAAGGAAGGAAGGAAGGAAAGAAGGAAGGAAGGAAGGAAGGAAGTCTTTTGAAATAACTAAGTATAGATAAGCATAAGAAAAATTCCCTTATCAGGATATATCCTGAACTGTGCATCTCAGTCTTCAAATTTAGTCTGTCAGGAGGTGGGTAATAATCTTTAGCATTGGATTTTTTTGAATTATAGTTCATCATTGCATTAATTGGAGTTAAATCTTTAAAAAGCTGTTCATTTTTTATTTAAGCAGTTCTTTTTGTGATGACAAAGAAGTGGAAATTGAGGGAATGCCCAGCAATTGAGAAATGGCTGAACAAGCTGTGGTATATGAATTTATTGTGCTATATGTAAATAATGATGAAGAGGCAGATTTCAGAAAAACTGATTCTGAGTAAAGTGAGCAGAGATGGAAGAATATAGTACTCAATATCAGCAACATTGTGCAATGATTAATTTTGATAGGCTTAGTTCTCAGCAATTCAATGATCGAAAACAATTCCAAAAGATTCATGATAGAAAATGCTATCTACATCCCAAGAAAGAACTGTGGAGTCGAGTCTGAATGCAAATTGAAGAACACATTTTCAATTTTTTTAATTTTAAAAATATTTTTGCATGCTGTTCCTTCTTTCACAACATGACTAATGTGGAAATTCGATTAGCATGATTACATGATTGCACACGTATAACCAATATCAGATTGTTTGTCCTCTTGGAGGAGGGGAATGGAAGGGAGAAAAATTGAAAAAATGAATATTAAAACCATCTTTACATGAAATTAGAAAAAATAAAAGAGGAAACAAAAAATGTTCATTTTTACAGTGACAATGTCTTATTATATATTATCCTGGTTCTGATCACTTCTGCATCATTCATACAAGTCTTTCTAGGATTTTCTGAAGTCTTCATTTCTTATAGCACAATACTATTCTATTATATTCATGCACTATAAAATGTTTAGCTATCCTTCAATTATTGTACACCCCTTTAATTTCCAGTTCAATTGTGGTATATCTTTGATAGTTCTTGGACTCCAATCAGAATGGAATGGAGTAGAAGGTGGTTAAAGAACCTATGATGAGAATTACAAGGTCATGGATTTATAGATAAAAGGTATCTTAAGAACTCAAGTAGTGGAATTGCTTACTTTAGCATATTAAGTTATGAAGCTCAATGAAATGATTTGCCCAGGATTAGAGGAACAGGTAGGGAGGCCTGTTATTAAAATCTTAATGACTATTTTTGATGAAACAGGGTGGGGGTGGAGGTTATTAAGCACTTAATTTTACAGTACAGTAGATAATAGAGAATCCTTTCATATTTGAGCTATGTACTCGCTTAAGCAACATTCTAATACTTTTGTATTAGATTAAAGGTCATAGCTAACCCTCAGAAAGGCTTCATTTTGGAGGGAGTTCTGATTCTTTTCTCAAGCAAAGGCCTGCTTCTCTAATCTAAATGCTTGCTGAACTGGTCTACCTGGATATTCTGCAAGGTATTTCAAATTCATAAAATCATATTTATTTTTCCCCAAACTATCACCAGTATCTAGCATAAGGATTTATTATGAGGGAAATTAATGTTGCATTGTATTAATTACTACCAATATTTCTATGTGAATCTATCCATTTCCTCAGACCCCTAATCTTTGAAGATTAATTTTGGAAGGCCATAATTGAATAAATTAAATTGTTCCCAATCCTCAAGGCATCTACCTGGGTAGGGACTATGACTTTTGTTTACCATATAAACAGGGGTGCAGAGGGTGTTGGGAGGACTAGTACCTCTATTCTGAGGGCTTGCTGAGCCCTTTTCAGAGTTCTTGATCCATCTTTGATGTTTACCTCTCACCCAACTTTCACTTTTGGCTTCAAGAAGCTCCAAGAAGTTGTAGCATGTACAATGGATACACTCCATAAACTTTCACAGCAGATGGCTAAACCAGCTTGAGGGTAACCAACAGACCTCAAACTTGTCAGTTAATTAAGAGAATGTCTACCTTAAGCATGTGAAGACTTTGCCTGGTTGAATGAGTACAATTTGTTCCAACTGCCATGAAGGTTGCCAAAGCAGATGCCAGAGAATGCTAAGAGCTTGGTCAACCATCAAAGATGCAAAGATCATCCACTTCATCCCACACCATCAGCAGTTGTCTCAATTTTTGTCTTGTCCCTGAACTTAAGTGACTCTGGAAGAGAGAATGAGACTTTCAACTTTGTATTACTCTGCCTCACTTAAACCTATTTCATATACAAGCCAAGATATCATCCTGTGATGCCTTTGCTTTTTCTTTGAAATGAAGGATAAATAATCCTGTAAACAGAAGTCAGTCTGAACTAGGTTCCCCCCATGGACATGTTCCTTTGCTCTTACTTTTCACCTCATCAAAGTTTGGGGTGACCTAATCTAAAAAAGAGGAAGACCAAGCCAGTAAGAGTCTGCTTGAGATGGCTTATGTTTTTCTAAACAAGATTGCTAGAGGCAGCTGTCTCTCATAGAGCAACTGGCATTCCTTGGGTGTCAGAGAGGGGTGTGATCAGATGCATCTGAAAGCCAACCTCTTTTCCTCACTGCAGATTGATCCTATGGATTAGTTCTGCCCCCCTAACAATGAAGTAATTAATAGGGAGGAATTCAAAACTATTAACCTACTCTTCATTAAAACATTCACCAGACAATGTTACCTTGTGTTTGCCAGGGAAGGTCCAAATGATACACTGTTGGGCCAGTCAGAAGGAAGACACATTTAGATATCAGACAGTGTTGGCCCTTTCTCTGAGTCTTTTGGCACAAATGGAGGCTAGCCATATATCCAGGCTTCATACCCTGGCTAATAAATGATATCTCATTTGAAGAGTTGCCCTAGTTTGCCCTTTGTTACATTCCAGCCCCTACAATGTTAAAGGGACTCCCTCTGATTTCCCCAGTTGTGATAATAGCACCATCATTTTCCTAGTCACCAAGATTTGAAACCTTAAAGTTGCATTCACTTCCTTTCTGTGCCTTCCTCAAAATACAAATAACAATAGATTTATAACTGGGAGAAGGGAATCATAGCAATCCCTAAATTTGTAATACAAACCCCCTATTTTATAAGTGAAAAAATTAGGTGATTTTTCTCATGGTTACCCAGTTGACAAAGCTAGAATTTGAATCCAAGGATTCTGTCTCCAAAACTTCATGCTGTGAGATCATCAATCATCTATCACATCATTTTGGTGCTTTTTCTTCATCATCTGCTCTTGCCATCACTATTCTTGTTCAGGGCCTTGTCATCTCGTGCTAATACAACTTCTAAAACCTCCCAACTAGTCTTCTTATTTAAGAGCTTCCCCACCTTGATGCTATCATATTAATTCACAGGATCATCAAATCCAATCCTCTCATTTTACAGAAGAGGAAATTTACTCGTCCAAGACCATAAAGCTATTATGTCTGAAGTGGGATTTGAATCCAGGTCTTCCTGAACCCAAGTCCAATGTCCTATCAACTACACTGCACTACCTGTCATTCTTTGGAGAAAGAAGATGAAATGCTTCATGGAGGTGGTATACTTAGGATATACCTATAGCAGAATTTCCTCTACATCGTCTCTGATGACTGATCTTCTCATCTTCTCTCAAAGACTTTTAGTGAAGAACCTACTATTTTCCTGATGCAGTTCATTCTATATTTGACGATTAAGAAGTTTTTCCTTACAATAAAACTTAAATCTACCCCTCTGAAACTTTTATCCATTGCTTCTGGCTTTAGCCTCCAAGCAAGACAATCCCTTTAGTACAAAAATGACTTCAAATCTTTTCTTCTCAGTTGAAACAATCCCAGTTCCTTCATCTGATTCTTGCATAGCATGCCAGCCACTTTAGTTTTCAAGGTCTATCTTACAATGAAGTGCCCAGAACTGAATATGTTTATATCCATCATTAGTGTCTCAGGTATAATAGCTACTCAGAAAAATTATTGAATTAATAAATGGATTATTTGAATAGACTATTTGCTAACATGGACTATATCTTGAACTTTTCTTCCTCTGAACCTTAACTGGACTCTTTTTTCCCACCTGAAATGCCTTTCATTTTCCTTTTCTTCCTACTTTTCCAAATGTTGCCTGTCCAACAAAGAACCTCACAATATTTCCTGAGCAATCTAGCTCATAATGATTTATTTCATCTCTGAATTCCTATAACATTTATTGCCTTATCATTTATTGAAATATTGTTGGTTATTCTTTCAGATATACATGTTTAATCTCTCCAGTCATGCTTCATCCCCTGCTGTTTTCTTTCCATCTTACCTTCACCGTGTACTCTCTAAACTGGATTTCCAGAGACCGTACTCCAGGGGAGTAATCTCACCCTACATTGGAGATTCTCTTTCCCAGTCAAGTTGTCCCAATTAGCAAGAGTCTCAGGACTACCATGCTTCACCCTAGCCCTCTTCTTGCCCTCCATTCAGCCTCCCAGAATCTTCTCCCTTTTTTCTCCCCTTTTCATCTCTTTCTTTAGGAACACTACTAATCAGGTTGCTATTACTGTTGTTTCTGGTCAGGGAATGTCAATCAATCAATCATATTATGGCTCCACTTGCTATCCCTGGGACTTCCCAAACTGAAACATACACTTCTCAAAGTGTGTTGTATCTCTCTGTTGTGAGCTCTTTGGAAACAGAGGTTGTCTTGTTTTTGTATTTCTACCAGTGTATAGTACCTTCTACATAGTAAATGTTAAAATACTTTCCATTAATTTATTTACCAACTATATAGTAAAATCCTTGAAGGAAAGTGACCTATCTTGAATCTTTTTGTATCTTACAGGGTTTAGCACAGGATACTTGCTAGATAAATATTTGGTGACAGAAAAATTGACAACACAAGGCTGGCTGGTCCTTCAGGAATGCTTGTATATATCTTTCCATGTCCTAAAAATGTTATGATGCATAGCTAGCTATTATAAGTTATCAACCTCACTGGTGGTTAGTCTTTGTATATTATTAAATAATCCTTTAGGAAGGCAAGACTTAGACCTCATTCTAAATTAGAGTAGCCTGGTAAAAACAAGACTAGTAGAGTATTTTTAGGAGTTTATATCTCCTATTCTTTGGCAGTAGATAATCTTTTTCTAAAACCATCTTTTTAATCTTGGGCGGGGTGCTGCAGGCATGTCTCAGCCTAGCCTCACAATGCAGTGATTTCTCTCAGTGAATCAAGGATTCAATGTACAGCATGACTGCTGTATAAAAGATCCATGACAAAATTACAGAATACCCTCATAACTAGTTTTACGAATTGAGCCTGGAGCTGGCTTATAGCTTCACATTCACCTAGTAACAATAACAGTAAATGTTTGGACTCTGAAACAATTTCCCAAATGTTGGTATAATAGAACAAAATAAACATATTATCAAAAACAAATAAGAAAATTCTTAAAACTTGGCAAATGTGAAATGAGATTCTCTTCCTCTATAGATGACTGCCTTTACCTTTGCCCTGGCAGATCTCCCTAGAGATACCTGGGATTCATACCCATCTATCTTTACTATCTTACCCACCATTTTCTAGGTTCATGTAATAATGCAATCACTCTCAGCTTAGCTACCCAGAACTATTTTTTAAAAAGGCAGATAAATAAGGAGTAGTTTATTAATTGGTAAACAACCCTAGCCCAGATCTCCTTTGAGTCTTACTACAAGATGAATACATTACAAGCAAGTTTTTCATTTCCTATGCATGTTGGTACCTTCCAGAGCACCCCTTGCCACGGAGTGAGAGTTGTGAGGAAGCTTGGGGAATCACCTGACCAGTCAGGGAACAGGCATTTGGCATTTTAAAAATGCCTTTTAAATGTCTAGATAGGCAGTCTATTACTCTGTAGCCTTTTCAAAATCGACGAGGCATACTGCACATGCTGTTGTCTACAAAAGTCAACCCTCGGATGTGTATGGTGCGGGGGGGGGGGGGGGGGAGAAGGGGTTCCTTCCAAGTCCTTATACCTTTTGGGAAGAAGATGGTCCTTGCTGTCCTCTAAAAATATCAACTGTTGCAAAAGACAAAGGGCCAAAAAGTAGTAAAAGGAACATTTTGTAGGCAATTTTTGTTTTGAGGTGTGAGTAGAATATAGAATGCACATGGACTTAGATTCTGCTACTATAGCAAACAGTTCACAGACCTTGCTACTAGCATAGATGAAGAAAGAAATAGAACTCTGAAATATGAGAGATATGCCCACGCCTTCCTTTACTCTTTGCTATAATCAGCCACAGTTAGGCACACTGTACTTTGACCCCAACACAGTGATGTCATTTTTGTCCTCTTTGGGCATGTAGGACAACAACCAACCAAACAAGATCTCTGCAATGGTAACACCAAGGTCCTGCTATTTCAGACATGGGCATGCCCAAGAGAATAACAAAAGACACACTCACAAAGTGTTGCCAGGGATGCAGCCAAGCATCTTCACCATATAACTTATACTTAAGACCCCAGGCAATTTGGAGCACAGATCAATATATGAAACTTTTCCAGGGACATATTCAGTATGGGAGTGGAAGTGGGGGTAGGGATGGGAAGGTGTAAATAGGATCATCCAGGAAAAGCCACATATGTAACTGCTTAGAGCCCTTCTGTCATCTTGAGGTGGTGGAAAAATCTGTAAACCCAGAGGCACAATTATGTCTCTGCTACTTACTAGTAGTGTGACCCCAGGCCAGTAGCATCACATCTCTGGGCCTCACTATATTTCTTCAGCTTTATAATGAAGGGGTTGGACTAGGTGAATTCTAAGGTCCTTTCTAAGTCTGTGAGCCTATGAATCTCTCCTGATTTCTCTTGCTCTGCCTCTTTTCAATGGAATAAATGCTATAGCAACAGTATAATGGCCACTTTAGGAACTCTAGCTTTCCCTTCTTTTAAGTGGTACCCAAAATCAGCTTTAAAGTGGGGAAAATAATGGTACCATCTTCAGAACCATTGTCAGAAGTTGCTATTTGTTGTTCTCCCAGATCAGTTGTCCTGCTCTTCTGATTATAAGGAACACTGTGAGTATTGGAGGCTAAGGATGGGTGAGAGGGTAAAATCCATATATTTAAAATAAAATAAAATAACTACTGTTTTCCAGTTTCATTCACCCAAGGGAGTTGTTCCTTTGAAAAACTCAATATAAACAGAGGGAGGTTTGGCTAACTTATGCCAGCCCATTAGAAAAAAGGAAGACACAGAGAGACATGGTCAATAGGTTGCACCTAAGTGCAGATTTCTTGGTTTCCTGGCTGTTAGTTCTTATCTTGGCACTTTCATTGTTATCTGTCTGTCTTTAGGTTGCTCCACTCTCTTTGAGGAATTACAGTGTCCTGGAAAACTCATTGGATCTGGAATCTGCAAACTGGGAGGATACCCCATCTCTACTTGTCATCATGTGTGATCTTGGGCATACCCATTAATCTCTTTAGACTTCTCTTTACTGTAAATTGAAAGAAAGAAACCAAATGATCTTTAAGGACCAACTCTACTATCTCATAGTATATCTTACTTCTTCAAAGAAATTAACTATGCTTGCTCTTTTGGGAGGGATCATGTTGGAAGGCACAAACAAGCACAGAAAGTAAAAAAAAAACTTTACTATCATATGTCCATCTTAAAGTAAGATCCCCAAGGAGTTCTAGGCTACTTGTGGTGGCTTACCAATGAGCAATCTGCCTCTAAATTATCTGCCTTTTTAAAATTGGTCATGGACAGTTAAAATTGAGAATGATTGCAATAGTACATGAGCATAAGAATTGCTTAGGATTTTAGCTATTTAAATTGTTAAATTTTAAAATCTATAAATACATCTATCTATCTATCTATCTATCTATCTATATACAAATAGATAAGTACATAGGTGATAGATAGTAGGTAGATATATGATAGATAAATAGAGAGATGATAAATAGTAGATAGATAGATACTTAAGTAGATGATAGATATTCAGATAGATAGGTAGATAGAAAGATATCTGGAAAGCAAGTACAATCCTGTTCCTGACTACTGCTTTAAATCCTAATCCCATCAAGAATTCTGCAACTATGCTTATTGTATATCCTTATCTAATCAAGAGAAGCAGGATGTTTCAAATAAATCCCATTGCTTGGCAGATTCTTTATTCAGAGAGACCAAAGGAATGCTGAGGATGAGATTTATACCTTTTATTGTATTGCTTTGGTAGCAGAAGGCTGTAGGGTCAAATCCACACATAAATCTATCCATATAACCCAAGTTTACTTATCAGTTCCCCAAGTTCCTAGTTTACTTCTCTTTCTTATCCAGTATACTCCATGTCCACCACTGCTTGCTCCAAGCCCCAAGCTGCTGTCCACAAGCTTCTATCTACATAGTTTGCCCCTTAGCCTGGACAGTTATAGGGACCTAAAACAAAGCTCGCATCATGCCAAATCTCAGACTTACATAAGTATCATTAAGTATAAACAACTTCTATAATGGTAGCTGCTTCCAAGTCCAAATAAGGAATATATGTTGGACCTTGATTATATAATCCTTACTAAGTGAATATCCAAACATGAACCTTATCTGGTAAAGCTAGACTACTGTGATTAAGGGTAATCCATATTCCAACCCAGGTCAAATGACTTGCCTTTCAATATCATGTTTTTATTTCATTGGTGTAGGGAGCTTCCAGTAAGGAACTTCTAAAGATTTGCCAAGAACCCTGAAAGGCTAAGTGATTTGCTCAGGGTCACTAAGTCATTGGGTCTTAGGTAAGACTTAGACATAAGTCTTTCTGACTCCAAAGGCACAGTCTCTGTACAATATGCTGCTTTGCATACAAAAATACAGTTTTTTGTATATAAAAACAATAAATATTTAGATAAACTCATACAATGTAATATATACAAATTTGTGTTCATAGATACATATATTTATATGTGTGTGTATGTGTGTGTGCATGTGTGTATGTATATATGTATATAACCAGACTTTTCCCATATTCATTTCATCTAATGTAGAGGTATATATGTGAACTACAGCAGGGACCTGCTTCTGGAAGAAGATTTTAGATAATACTATCAAAGTGGTTCTTTCTATCTAGCAGCTTCTGGAGGGAAAGGGGGAAAGGGGAAAGGTCTCATCCACCCCCAGCATGGCCACTGTAGAGTAAACTAGGTGTGTGTATATGGGAGTTGGTTCTCCTTTCTCTCCCTCCCTCTTTAGACCCTGTAGTGCTGACCTTAGATTTGGGTTTGTTCCATTTGTCTTTTGTCAGTTTTGGACCCAGGCAGTATTGTTCTTAGACCCAGTAAATCAAGTTTGGCAAACTTGGAGCCAGGACTACAGTCTGGATGTTATTTCCAACCCAGGTGGGAAACCCTGAGAAGCCAGGGTGCTAGGATTCTAGCCCAAGGGTGCTTTGGACTTGGGACTTGATTAAACCATGCTATACAGGAATGAGTTGAACTGTGAATCTAATTCCCTTCCAATCTCTAGAGATTGAGGATGTATTGGGGGAATTATGCTTCCCCCTCCACTCCCAACAGAGATGTTGGGTTTGGAGTGAATGGTGTATGTTTGTTATTGTTGCATCTTTAAAAATAAATATTTCTTTGTAAAAATTAATTTGATTATTAAGTGCTTAAATGAAATTGGGATGCTGAGGACCCTCTCAGACCTGAGGGAACACACCTACTCAGTGCAAGTTTGAGTGGCAAAAGCTAGACCCCTTCAAAGTTACCAGAGATCCTTGGGAGAAGGGTAAAATTTAACAACTGGGGAGACAAAGTATCAGAGATAAACACACATACATACACATACACACACAGTTATTCACACTATACTGTTATACTATGTACAGTATATACTTATATGTAAACAAATATGCACACACCTATGTATTCCCTTCTATTATCTTTTTGTTTTCTATTGTGCATTTAAAATATCTCTTTACTGATGCAAAATGAAGTGGGCAGAGAACCAGGAGAATGTTGTATAAAGTAACAGCAGAACTGTATGATGATCAGCTCTGAATGACTTAGCTATTCTCAGCAATACAAGAATCCAAGATAATTCCTAAGGACTTAGATGAAAAATGCTATCATCATCAGAGAAAAAACTGATACAATCAGAATGCATATTGAAACTTTTTTTCTTAACTTTATTTTTATTTTTTGTCTGCATTTTTTTCATGATATGATTAAAATGGATATATATTTATATATGTAAAATCTATGAAAAATTAATTGCCTTCTCAATGAAGGGGAAGTAGAACTCAGGGTGTAAAAAGAACGTTAAATTTTTTTCAATATTGAGAAGAAAATAAAATATTAAGATTTTTAAAAGTTTCATTGATTTTTGTGGTGTGTCTATTACTACCCACTAACTTCCCAGTACCATACTAATTATTTCCAAATTGAGCAAATGGGCCAAACTAGAGTTGCAATAATATCTTCTGCAAACAGGTATCAAGGAGCTACTTTGAACAAGGCACTGTGCTAGATGCTGTGATTGCCCATCTGGATTGCAAATGGTGTTCTGGGTAAGTCTTTAAGGGGGTTTGTTTTTTCTTCATCAATGCACAGCTGGATCAGGACAATAACAACAGGAGACTGAAGTCAACAACAGGTAATCAAGGTGACTGGTTCTCCTTGTAATTGCCATCCTCCTTTATCACAGATGTAACTGAGCATCTCTTGCTTTGAATTTGGGATTTAAACTATCATAGGGGTTGGCAGACTATGATTTTTTTTTCCAAATCTGACCAGTTGGCTGGTTTTATATGACCCTAAGGTTAAGAATAATTTTTATTTGTAAATAAAGTTTTATTATCTCTTAAAATATAAAGAAATCATTCTTAGGATGCAGGTCATACAAAAACAGGCAATGGGCCTTAGACTATAGTTTGCCAATCCTTCAACTATATACACCACTAAAATTGGATATTCATTCAAAGTTACATCTGTGATCCCATCAATGTGCCCATCCAGTGTGACACTTTTCTATGTTTTATCAATCACCCATAGGAGATCCATCATATTTGGTGGATTTTTTTGTTTTTTTCTAGAATCACTAGAATTTCAGTGAAATTTGATTTTGAATTGAAAAGTTATTGGCTCCATGAAGAATTTCTATAGTAATCATTCAAATATTGCATTCGTTTGGACTTATGCCCATCCAAGCTTACTCCTATTGAAATATTTTTTCAATACTTGAAAACAGTCATTAAGTTCCCCTTGAATTGCTCTCTTCCTATAAAAAAAAATCTTCACTTTCAAATGATCCTCAAGTAACATGTCCATCTTATCAATGTCCTTCCTAATCATGGTACTCAGAGCTGAACACAAAACTTGAGCTGTGGCCCAATGATCACTTTCCTCATCCTGTATTTAAACTTCTCTTAATGCATCTTAAGATCACAACTGCATTCTCGCCTGGATGCTCTACTTGGGAACTTCTATGACTTTTCCACTAGGCCCCAGAAAAACTCATTGTTGAGAAAATTTTATCATCTTGCAGAATGCCATCAGCCTTGGGACTTCATGTCATCACCACCCTCTGTCCCTCTGATGGAAGGGGCAATATTTTTCTTTTTTCTTTTTTGTCATATTAGCCATTCTGATAAGTGTGAGGGTACCTCAAAGTGTTTTTAATTTTCTATTCTCTGATCAGTAGTGATTTAGAGCATTTTTCTTTGTCTGACCAAATAGATAACTTGATTTTTTTTTTAGTTCTTTTGCAAGGCAGTGGGGTTAAGTGGTTTACCCAAGGCCACACAGCTAGGTAATTATTAAGTGTCTGAGACCGGATTTGAACTCAGGTACTCCTGACTCCAGGGCTGGTGCTCTATCTACTGCACCACCTAGCCACCTCTATATAGCTTGATTTCTTTGTCTGAAAACTGCCTGTTCATATCCTTTGATCATTTATCAATTGGGGAATGAGCTGTGAGTTCCATTTAAGGAGGGAGCCTATGTTAAAATCTCTCTTCATTTCTCACCTGGCTACACTAATTTAGGTCTTCTCATTTTTTTTCACCATGCCCTCATGTCAGGTATCACCCCCAGGCTCCCTCAATTCACTCTCTTGTTCTCCTTCTTCTCCCTGATTTTTGAGCTGTTTTTATGTACCCCCCCCAATTGAATTGTAAATTCCTTGAAGGCAGGAACTTCTCTTTTCCCCTATTTCTATACTCAGAATAGTTTGTGGTACTTAGTTGACACAATAAATATCTATTGACTGACTCTTAATGAATCATAAAGTCATAATAGTTTTATTGGTCAATATATCATAGTTTTGACTTATTAAGCTTACAATTCTCTGAAAATACCAGATTTGTTTAGATGAACTCTTTTCTAGTCATATCTTCCCTGTCTTTCACTTGTGGAATTAATTTTTAGCCTCATATGAGATTATGTTTATCATTATTAAATTTGTCTTGGACTGAATGCCCATGTTCCAGCCCACTGAGAACATCTTGGAGCCTACTTCTGTCTGCTAGTACTTAAACTATTTCTTCTTGCTTTGGGTCAACTGATTCCTTTGCAAAGATGGAAGAGAAAAACAGTAGCTTTTATTGGCCAGAAATGGATCATTTAAAGTTTTTTTTTCCAATTAACTCATCCAGCATCATTATTCTCCTTGAGGTTAGCTACCCAGGAAAGGAATTCACATTGTTTACCATATTAAATTCCAGAGATGCCCCAATAATCAAGGATATAGTTGTGATAAATGAGGATGACACTTATAAGCCACTCTAATCACCTTGGTTACCTGATCTTGTTTTGAATCTCCTGTTGCTGTTGCTTTGATTCAGTTGTGCATCAATGAAGCACCAAGTTGCCCGTGGAGGGAAGTACTCTTTCCTTGCTTCTTTGTATTTTTATTCTGTGGAAGATCCTGAAATCTCTGAACAAAGGATATTTACTCTCATGATTCTTAGTTGGTAATTTTTTCCTCTTTAAGAGAAAGACTACTAACAAAATCTAAACAAGTGACTTTCTCCATTAAGAATCAACGAACTACCACATTTGGACCCTAACAACACAGTCCTGTATACATACTAGAAATAAAAATAACACTACAAGAACAAGATGGGTAAAGCACCATATTTGACCAGGTGGATAAAGAAGAGATTTGTATTGGAGGCACAATACTTGTGAGGATATTGGGAAACTAATATGAAAATTATCTGAAAGAGGGAAACATACCAAAGTTGTGGGGAGGGGGGCAACTCAGGCATTATTGAAAGTGAAAAAAAAGATGATCCAGAGAACATTAATAATTACCAATTTATAAACCTAATATTCCCATTATATAAAATCTTTAAAGGTAATCCATGCACAAATGAATGCCATTCTCAATGAGAATATTAATAGGGAGTGAGTGACTTTTGAGTGACTCTTCGCCCCCAATTTTTAACATTTTTATTTAAAATTTTGAGTTCTAAAATCTATCCTACTACCCTTTCTTCCTTCCTCTCCCCCCCTCCCTGAGACAGTGAGCAAGAAAACTCAAAAGAAAAAAAATGAAAGGGGAAAAAAGTGGAAATTGTATGCCTTGGTTGGTATTCAATCAATATCAATCTTTCTCTGGAAATGGATAATATCATCATTAATTCTTTGGAATTGTCTTGGATCATTGTTTTTACTAAAGCTAGCTATATAATTCACAGTTCTTCTTCAAACAATATTGCTATTACTATATACAATATTCTCCAGTTTCTGTTCATTTTCTTATACGTCAGTGCATTTCCAAGTTTTTCTGAAATTATCTTATAACACGATATTCCATTACAATCATATACCACAACTTGTTAAGACATTGATCAATTGATTAGGCTCCCTTTGATTCTTAGCAAGCATAAAAAAGATCTGCTAAAATATTTTTATACAAATAAGTCCTTTTTATCTTTTGAGGAGATGTATTAGAATATAGTCTTAGCGATAGTATTTTTTTTTTAGGTTTTTGCTAGGTAAATGGGGTTAAGTGGCTTGCCCAAGGCCACACAGCTAGGTAATTATTAAGTGTCTGAGGTCGGATTTGAACCCAGGTACTCTTGACTCCAGGGCCGGTGCTTTATCCACTGCACAACCTAGCCGCCCCAGCAATAGTATTTCTTGATCAAAGGATGTGCACAGTTTTTAAGGGCTTTGGATATAGTTTCAAATTGTTCTCCAGAATGGATGGATCAGTTAACAACCTCAGCCATTGTATCCCAGTTTTCCCAAATCTCCAACATTTTCTTTTTTGTCATATTAGCCATTCTGATTAGTGTCAGGTGGTGCCTCAGAGTGGTTTTAATTTTCATTTCTCATATCAATAGTGTTTTAGAGTATTTTTATGTGATTATATATAGCTTTGATTTCTTTGTCTGAAAACTGCCTGAATTCTTTTTTACAAATTTGACTCATTTTTTTATGTATTTAAGAAATGAGGCCTTATTTACAGAAACTTGTTGCAAAATTTTTTACCCAGCTTTCTGCTTTCCTTAAAATTCTGTTTGCAATGGGTATTTTGTGCAAAAAAAGTTTAATTTTATATAATCAGAAGTATTTACTTTACATTTTGTAATGTTCTCTATATTTTGGTCCTAATTTTTTCCCTTATCCATAAATCTCACAGATAAACTATTCCATGTCCTCTTAATTTGTTTATGCTATCACTCTTTATGTATGAATCATTTTGACTTCATCTTAATATGTGGTATGAGATGTTGGTCTATGCCAAGTTTCTGCCATACTCTTTTCAAATTTTTTCAGTAGCTTTTGTCAAATAATGAGTTTTTGTTCTAAAAGCTTGGATTTTTGGGTTTATCTTATTCTAGATTACTGTGGTCATTTACTATAATGTAATATGTGACTAAACTATTCCACTAATCTATTACCCTATTTCTTAGCCAGTACTAGATTGTTTTGATAAATATTGCTTTACAGAATTTATAATATGGTTTGAGATATGGTTCCACTAGACTACTTTCTTTCACATTTTATTTTCATTGATTTCCTTGATATCTTTGAGCACTTCTTCCAGATGAACTTTGTTATCATTTTTACAATTGTCTTTCAATAATGGACCACATCTTTCCAATTTCAAAATACTTCAAAGATGCAGAGAATATACAGTAAGATTTTACTGTGGGTTTGTTTGTTGACTACAAAAAAGAAGGATTTCTCATGAATAGTGAGGCCCTGCAGGTGCTCCTTTTTTAATATGATATTGCAATGACTGTATTGAGTCCCAGAATGCTGTGGAACCTCCTGGAACATGTTTGTCATCACTCAAAGGAATTTGGACTCTATTCATAAAAGAAAAGCAAGTGGATAAAAAAATATCTATTTGCTAGATTTCAACATGAGTTTGGATGGATACCATATGGATCCTGTCCAACTATGGGTATATCTGAGACAGACAATACAGATACAGGACAAAAAGGGCAATAAGCTGGGCACATTGTTGAGCTGGTGGTGGGGAACTGAATGGGTTGTTTTCAGGAAATTACAAAGCTTTCACGGACTTCAAGGTTCCCATGAAAATAAAAGCCCACATTTTCAATATTAACATTTCATTAGTGTTTCTGTGTCATGGAAATGTGAAATACCACTGACTCAAAAAACCCCAACAAAACCAAAATGAGTTTCATGCAGAGAATAGGAAGGTTCATGGTAGGTATGGTCAGGTGCTACAGTAACCAGTGAGAAACTATGAAGAAAACTAGGAACAAAAGATTGGTCTGGCAGGAAGAAGAGATGGACTGGTTATGTGGCAAAATTAAGAGATGAACCACAGGTGGACAATCAGAGAGCTCTACTAACACTCTTGAACTACTGAAAGAAAATGAAGAAAAGTACTAGCATGTTGTTTGGATCTTGGTGGTGAACTTTTGGGAAAACATGGAACAAAAACCTCATAAGAGGAGAAAATATGATTAAGTAGTAACCTGCATCATTGGAGGGAATGGAGAGTGAATCTTGATTTGAGTATTTAAGTAAGAAGGATGAATCTTTTAGGTTCCCAAAGGAGCTGCTAGATAATCTTGTGTCTTCAAACAGGATACAGAACCAAGAGAAGTGTGTAAGTTTTTAACAAAGATCATCTAACACTGATCTTCTGATTCCCACCTGGGCTTCACTTTTTTTTCTTAGAAAGATTTTATTTATTTTGAATTTTATAATTTTCCCCCTAATCTTGCTTCCCTCCCCCCCCCCCCAGAAGGCAGTCTTAGTCTTTACATTTTTTCCATGGTATACATTGATCTAAGTTGAATGTGATGAGAGAGAAATCATATCCTTAAGGAAGAAAAATGAAGTATAAGAGATAGCAAAATTACATAATAAGATAACGATTTTTTTCTAAATTAAAGGTAATAGTCTTTGATCTTTGTTCAAACTCCACAATTCTTTCTCTGGATACAGATGGTATTCCCCATTGCAGATAACCCAAAATTGTTCTTGATTGTTGCAGTGATGGAATGAGCCAAAGCCCGTCAAGGTTGATCATCACCTCCATGTTGCTGTTAGGGTATACAGTGTTTTCCTGGTTCTGCCCATCTCGCTCAGCATTAGTTCATGCAAATCCTTCTAGCATCTGGGCCTCTCTTAAACAAGACATGCATGCCAAAAACAGAAACAGAAGCAGAAATGTTGATGGAATTGGTAGCTCTCAGTGGTATAGAATTCTTCATCCTTAAGTATAAGTGGTGACTTTATAGTAAAAATAATTTAGGACAGTTAGGTGGCACAGTGGATAGAGCACCAGCCCTGGAGTCAGAAGGACCAAATTCGGCCTCAGATGCTTAATAATTTCCTAGCTGTGTGACCTTGGGCAAGTCAACCCTATTACCTTAAAAACAAAAAAAACTTTAAAAATTCAATTGGAGGATAAAAAAGTCAAGAATCTCAAGGACAATAATGGGGGAAGAGGAAGGATGGAAGGGGACCTTAAAGTACCAGATTTCATATACTTAAGGAATAATCATAAAAACATATTGATACTAGTTAAAAATTTTTTTTAAAAAGTTGACTGGTAGAACAGATGAGGTATATAACATTCAGAAGCATACAAAAATAGTAGCAATGTGTTTGATAAACCCAAACACTCTAGTTATTGAGGGTTCCCCCTTTTACCAAGAAAATCTGCTAGGAAAACTAGAAAACAGTCTTTGAGGAATTAGATTTAAATCAATATCTCTTAGCATATGCTTGTCTCAACAAGCTCCAAATGGACACATGACTTAGGTATAAAAGGTCATGTCATAGGGCAGAAATACCTTTCAAAACTATGGATTGGGGAAGGATTAATGACTAAAAATGTTAGGTAGAACTGTACAAGATAAATTGAATAATTTTGATTACATAAAATTAAAAAGTTTTTGCTCAAAGAAACCAATACTGTAATTTTCCAATTGATAAATGATCAAAGAATATGAACAGGCATTTCTATAAGCAAGAAATCTAAGCTCACAGCAGCAATATTTTTAAAAAAATGCTCCCAGATCTCTAATAATTAGAGAAATATTTATTAAAAAAGACTAAAGTTCTATTTCCTATGTATCAGATAGTTGTTAGAGGGCCTCAGAAAAACAGGCATATCAATGCACTATTAGTGGAACTATGAATAGGTTCATCCATTTTTAGAAAGGAATTTGGAACTACCCTAAAAGTCAAATTGTGCATAGCCTTTGACCCAGCAATACCATTATTAACCTTATATGCCAAAGAGATGAAAGGGACTATATATATATATGTATATATACATATATATGTATATATACATATATATATACATGTATATGTACATATTATATAATATGTCTATAGTTATACATATATGCATACATATATAAGCATATTTATATTAATAGTTTTTGTTATAGCAAAGAACTGAAAAGGTCAGTTAGGTGGTAAAGTGGATAGAATGCTGGACCTGGATACAGGGAATGCCAATCAATTGGGAGAATGACTGAAAAAATTCTGGTATGTAAATATAATGGAATGTTATTTTGCTGTATGAAATGATGAAATAATTCTTTTGAGAGAAATCTGAGATTTATTTAAAGTGATATAGAGTGAAATGGTCAGAAGCTAGAGAACAATTGATATAATAAAAACAATAAAGATATTAAAAGACTTACAAACTCTAATGAATGTAATGACCACTCATAATTCCATAGGTCACCTCTTGAGAGAGGTGATAGACTCAAGTTATAGAATGAGAGATATATTTTTCAGAAACAGACATTGTGGAAATTTGTTTTACTTGATTATGCATATTTATTACCAGAGTTTGGTGGTGTTTTTTTCCTTTTGATAAAAGGTTGAGATGTTGAGAGAGAGAGAGAGAGAGAGAGAGAGAGAGAGAGAGAGAGAGAGAGAGAGAGAGGAGAGAGAGCAGGACTAAAGATAGAATACCAGAGAACAACTTTTTATTAAAAAATGTACAGGAGAAAACAGAAGTAAGGCCAGAAGGAATCATAGACAATGAGGTCAGTTTTGAAAATTCATGTTTAGTTTATTATATATGTAAAAGGAAAAGCAACCTGAATGTAATAGAAATTTAGGATTTTCATATTCAATCTTTTTTTCTTTTTTCAATCTTCATTTGTTCAACTTTTAATATTGAAGTGATCATTTTATTTGGTGTTTGCTGAGTCTAGAATAAAAAAAATAAATGTGAATTATTTTTAAAAAACTGATAGCTCAAGAACCAAAGGTTTTCCCACAAGAAGTGCAACCAAGAGAAGAATGAAACAAGCTGAATCCATTTTCATCTGACACTCTGAGTTTTCATCCAACCAAAACAAAAACTTGTATAGATCTGAAAGTAATCTTGGAGATGAGGTTCTGCTTTCTGGAGATTACAGATCTCATCCCAGACACTAGAAATAACTATTCCAAAGGACCCTGGGTACATTCTGTTATTGCCATAGAAACTGAGGTCTATTTTGATATGGTCAGGTTATCCTTAGTGTATTTAGATGGAAAGTTTTTGAGCTTTGGATCATAGGCTCTTATATTTAGGGCAAGAAGGAACCTTAGAGATAATCTAGTCCATTTCACCCCCATTTTCAAAGAAGAGAAAATCAAGGTCCAAAGAGGTGAGCTGACTTTCCCAAGATCTCAAATAGATATTTAACAGCAGAGAAAGTATTCAAACTTAGATTTTCTTATTCCAAAACCAGATCAATAAATACTTGCTGAAGCAATTAATAAATAAAATGGATAAAGTACAGCTCAGCACTCCAGATAGTTCAGTTATTGTCCCTGTTCTATTTCTCTGCACCATGTTCTAGGAACTCATTTGGAAGTGCTCTAGATCAAAGGTCTGAAACAAATCTGCTTTTTAAAAGGCACAGGGCAGACAGACATTTGCCCCTTTCATTTGCCTCTTTTGAATTGTATAGTCCCTGTGGTAGCAGGAGAAGCTTAGGAGAGGAAACTATTTTTCCTAATCCATGTTGATTTATATACAAAAAGGCCAACTGTATTGGCATATCCAAAGCTGGCCCTGCAGAGGGTGTGGTAAGGATTGCCATTGCATTATCTGTCAGATTGGCTCAAACGCTATTAAAATAGAGGCTAGGGGAAATGGGGGGAGGGAGCTAAGGGGTATACTGATGTGGCAGAATCTAGGAAAAACTAGTCATAATCAAGTTGTACCTTTGATTGTGTATAACATTTCAATGACTATATGTAGCTCAAGAAACAGGAAATCTATAGAAACATTTCAAATAATTATGAGTTAAGATTTATATTTTGTTGCAAGAGGTTGTAATTGTGCTGTAAAGTGCCTTGTCTGCATTAGATTATTCCAGGGTTTGGAGCTAGTAGGGACCCCAGAAATCATCTGCCTTTAGGGGCTAGTGAACTTGGTTTTTTTGGTCTTTTAAATTGATAACTATATTTCAATATAATTGGTTTGTTTTGTAATCCTATGCATTTTATTTTATGACTTTAAAAACTTTACTCTAAGAAAGGCTTTGTCAGAATGCCAAAGGAGTCCATGACATAAAGAGATTAAAACCCCCTTGAATTCATCCCTTAATTTTTCAGATGAAGAAAATGAGGAAATCAAAGTTTGAATGATTCCTCCCAAGTCACACAGAAAGTAAGTGATAAAGCTGAGGATTGATCTTGCATTAGAGAAAGAGTTTAGTTCTGATGTTTATGGAATTTGGAGATTATCTATACTATCCTTCTCATTTTATATTTGGGAAACCAAGGTTGAGAGAGGTTAGATAACTTACTGGAGGGGGGGTAAGTAATAAAGCTAGGATTCTAATCCAGGTCTAATTCAGACTGCTAATTCACTTCTCTTTCCTCTATACCCACTATCCACATTTGAGCCTTACAAATACCCTTCAAAATATATAAAGGACCATTATCTCAGTTTGACAGATGAAGAAACTGAGGTTCAGACTACTGAAGCCATTTGTTCAAGGTTACTAATAAATGATGGAGCACAGATATTTAACAACCAGCTCTCCAAAATAATAATGTCCATAGGACATTTTGGGGGTGTGGGGCAGCAATCAGAGTTAAGTGACTTGTCCAAGATCATACAGCTAGTAAAGTGTCCAAAGTCACATTTGAGCTCAGGGCCTCTTGACTTTAGAGCATCACCTAGCTGCCTTCCCCCATAGAACATGTTTTAAAATTTAAGCTGTTCTATTAATATTTTCTTCATCACTTTCTTAAATCTAGGCAATCAACAAAGCAACAAATCAAACCCTCATTTGCAGCTGGATTTCAGAAGTGTAAATGCTCATACCAAAATTTCAGTCTGTCTCTAGCACTCCTGTGAGCATATTATAGTATTGTCTTCTTTCTGTTGTTCTGGGGTGGTTAATATTGAAAACTGATCTTGGTAAAATGTTTTACAGTTTCCAAATTTCTTGAAAAAACATTGTGTCACTCAAGCCTCATAGTAGCCCTGCAAGCTAGATACTACTGACATTAACTATTCCCATTTTTACAGCTGGGGAAACTGAGGAACTGAAGGACCAATTGTCTTGACAATAATCATATATCTAGCCAATATCAGAGGCCACCTTTGAACCCACTGCAGGACTCTCTTCCCTAAGCCATGACTTATTCTAAAAGGGTCAAGGACATTCATGACTTTGGTTATTGCTGAGAACCTCCTCCCTCCCTCTTGTCCTTTGCTTCCATTCTTCTTATAAAAGCAGTGACCAATTTATGCAGCTGAAAGAGTAGTTAAATTTCTAGCTTGACTGCACTTTCCTTTAGTGAACTGATTTAAAACCATGTGTAAATAGCGTATAAATTTATTATGACTTCAGTCCAAACTGGGTATGTTTCTCTCTCTATATATACACTCACACAAGCACCTCTCAACATCAATAGTGGAAAATATTGCTTCCTCATAAAAAATCCCAAACCCAAGAAATCCCACCCCCTGACAGCTAAAATGCCCTTTAAATAAATGTGAAAGGTTCTATCTACACCCCTGGATGATAGACTTTTTATGAATCAGACAAATCTTGAGTCTTGCAGGTGATGTCAAGCCTGAGAATGATGCCCAAGCTGGTTCCAGGTTCCTGGTGAGCTACTGGGAGGGCTGCACAATGATTTACCAGGTCTGCTCTCTCTGCACAAAGTTGTGGAGTTCCTATTTATTCACTCAGCAGAAACAAACAAAAAGTTGACTCACAGAGGAGGTTAATCAAAAAGTTTTTAATTCAGTGCTTGCAGGACCCAGGGGTCCTTACCAGGAGCCATAAACACCCAGTGCAAATCATTTCCAACCTTGTTAGAGAATGCGGAGCATCATGGTTTCCAGAGATTATTGCTCACCTCATTAATCTGCATGTTGCCACCAAGACAGCTATTTATTTCTGTGTCTGGATTCTTCGGTCGGTCATTAAAAAGGCTGAGGGGCATTTTCTCCCTTCTGTCCCACAGCTCTATCCATCAAAGAAGGGGTGAGAGGAGAGAGAGAGAGAGAGAGAGAGAGAGAGAGAGAGAGAGAGAGAACAGAGAAAATTCTCTGGCCTTATTTTAAACTGAATTAAATAGCATATCTTTCTGGGTCTTTAATTTTTAGGTATTGGTAGGGAAGGTTCATATTGATGACCATGGTTGCTTGGGAGTTTTCCTGATGGTAGAGGGTCTCCCAAATCCTATGGGGGTTGTTAACAACAACAGCTAGCATTTATCTGAAGCTTTAAGATTTGCAAAGTATATTAATATTTGTTATCTCACCTGATTCTCACATCAATGCTATGAGGCATATCCTATTTTTATTCCTATTTTAGAGATTAGGAAATTGTGCCTAGGATTACTCAACTCATTAAAAAACTGAGGTAGAATTAGATTTTTAATTCTTCCTGTCTCCTAAATCGAATACTCTATGCACTGCCCCACCTAGCTGCCTTATAAATCAGGGCTACCTCCTAAGCAGGTCCCAAAACTCAGAAGAACTGGTTTTTGGAACTTTGATATGGGATCAACTGGCTGATCACTCTCTCCACCCTCCAACTTATAGGTGATACAGAGAAGCATAATAATAATAATAATAATAATAATAATAATAATAATAATAATAATTTGGTGAATTGAATTGAGGAAAAAAGGATCACTTGAGACCTAGAATGTAGTTCTGTTGGGTTCTTCTTCTTTTCAATAAAAACACTTTCTCCCTCTGAGTATAAGTATGTTACTTCTGGGTCATTCAAATAGATCAGCATTGAACAATTCATATCTGAAGCATCATGAATTGATTCACTCAGGAAGGAGATTACTATTGTCTCTGATTCAGCAAATATTTAAAGATCTTCATCCCCTAACATCACTGCAGCTTTTGATACTTGACTGTCCTCCCTTCCTGCACATTCTATTTTTGGGTTTTTGGGACCCTCTTTTCTTTTACTTCTCTTTCTGACCAACACATCACAGGTTACATTGTTGGATTTTTATTTAAATTCCTTCTCTCAACTGTGGATATATTCCAAAGTTTTGCCATAGTACTGTTCTTTTCTTTTCTTGCACTTTTTGCTTGACGACCTAATCAGCTCACATGGGTTTAATTATCATTTCTGTGCATATATATATATATATATATATATACACATATACACAATACCTTTCTCTCTCTCTCCCTGTGCCTTTTTCTGTCTCTGTCTCTGTCTGTGTCTATTTCTTTCTCTGTCTTTGTCTCTCTGTCTCCCTTCATTCCTGGTCTTTTTTTCTAAGTCCAATAGCACAATTCCAACATTGGATAATTGATTTTTTATTATATAAATATTTTATTTGTTTTCCAATTACATACAATGGTAGCTTCTACCAATCCTCTTTTACAAGGTTTTGAATTTTACAATTTTTCCCCACCCTCCCTTTCCTCCCCCCCACAGAAGGCAATCTGATAATCTTCACATTGTTTCCATGCTGTGCATAGATCAAAATTGAATGTGTTGAGAGAGAACAAACAGATGCATAAGGAAGTAAGAAAACGTTAGAGATAGAAAAATTATGAATATGTAATATAACTTTTTTAAAAAATAGAAGATAATGATCTTTGATCTTCATTTAAACTCCAAGTTCCTTCTCTGGATATATATGGTGGTCTCCAACCCAGATTCCCTAAAATTGTCCCTGATCTTTGCACTAATGAAGTGAGCAAGTCCATCAAGGTTGATCATCATGTTGTTAAGTTGTATAATGTTCTTCTGGTTCTGCTCATCTCACTCATCATCAATTCTTACAAGTCTTTTTAGATTTTTCTGAAATTCCATCCCTCATGATTTCTTATTGAACAATAGTATTCCATTACATACATATACCATAATTTGTTCAATCATTCCCCAATTGCAGTGCATCCCCTCAATTTCCAATTCTTTATCACTATGAACAGAGCTGCTATAAATATTTTTGTACATGTGGGGTTTTTACCCCTTTTCATGATCTCTTCAGGGTATCCACCCAGTAGTGGTATTGATGGACCAAAAAGTATGCACATTTTTATTGCCCTTTGGGTATAGGTCCAAATTGCTCTCCAAAAAGGTTGGATCAGTTCATAGCTCTACCAACAATGCATTAGTGTCCCAGATTTCACACATCGCCTCCAACATTGATCATTCTCCTTTCTGATTATATTGTTCAATCTGAGAGGTGTGAAGTGGTATCTCAGAGATACTTTAATTTGCATTTCTCTAATCAATAATGATTTAGAGTAAATTTTCATATGACGATAGATAGCTTTGATTTCCTCACTCAAAAAATTGCCTTTGACCATTTGTCAATTGGGGAATGACTTTTTTTTTTATAAATTTGATTCAGTTCTCCATATATTTTCAAAATGAGTTCTTTGTCAGAAGCATTAGTTGTAAAAATCAGCATTGGATATTTTATACCAAATGCTCTAGTTATCTTAAACTCAACTTGTTCAAAATAGAACACATCTTTCTCCATTCTAACCTCCTTTCATCCTTATTTCTGCTAAGCGCACCACCATCTTTTCCAGTCACCCATATTTCCAGTCTCAGTATATTTTTAACTCTTTAATTTTGATTAATCCATACATTTAATCAATTGTCAAATCTTGCTATATCTCTCCCCATCACATCTTTCCTATTCATCCCTTTCTCTTCACCTTCTATATTTGTAGTCCAAGTCTTTACCACCTTGCCTAGATTGTTGCTGTGGCCTTCTCGTTGGTGTCTGAAACTCAAGTTTCTCCCCATTTCAAACAGACCTTCACAAATCCATCAGTGATTTTTCTAAGGAATATATTGAGCCCTGTCACTCCCCTACTCAATAAATTCTAGAGGCAGCCCATTACCTCTATCATCAAATATACATTTTACTGTGACATTTAAAGCCCTTTACAATCTGGCCTCATTCTACCTTTCCAATGAGAGTATACATTATTCCTTTTCATGTATAATATAGTGGAGGCAAACAGGCTTTCTTACAGTTCTTCACACATAGCACTCCATTCACCTGTCTTCATCCCTTGTCCTAGTTGTCTGCCATACCAAACATGCCATCCTTCCTTTTGCTTCTTCTAGTCCCCTTGTATCCTTCCTCAGCTTCTACCTTCTACATGAAACCTTTCCTGATTCCCTCAAATCACATATTAACCTCATCTATGTTTTGTGTTTTATTAAATATTTCCAATTGTATTTTAATGTGGTTTGTGAAGGTTGTGGTCCGTGTGTCTGACATCTCCCTTTAACAGTGTTTACATAGTGCCATTCTTTGGTTACATGCTAAGAGCTCATGGATGGCTAGAATGGAGTGGGTGCTACCCAGAAGACTTCCCATCTAAGCTAGGTGGATAGGAGAGCTATGAAGCTAGGGAAGAATATTCTAGGGCCTAGAGGTCAGCTCTGTCAGACAGAAGTTAGGAATCTGCAACTATAGGTTATATTCCTAGGGAGAAAGAAAGAGGTCCGAAGAAGCATAACTAAGTCATCTATGCTGGCTGTGCTTTATGAATTCTATGCCACAGTATATCTTTTTATTCATTAAAAAGATAAAATACCTCCTCAGAGGGAGGCCCTAGAGGATGGCAGCTCTTGTGGTGGCTGATAAATTCCTTTATAATGTGCTTTAATATGCATGGCACTTCATTTATGGTCAATAAGCTGCTTTCCTTTTAAAAAAGTGAGAATGGCGATCTGATTGTTTTAGTCTAGGACAACTTCAGATCCATGTCAGAACTAAACTGATTCATTGCTCACGTAAGAGAGAGACAGAGACCGAGAGAGAGAGAGAGAGAGAGAGAGAGAGAGAGAGAGACAGAGACAGAGACAGAGACAGAGAGACAGAGAGAGAGAGAGAGAGAGACAGAGACAGAGACAGAGAAAAGACAGACAGAGAGTGGAAGAGAGAGCAAGAGAGAGTGACAAAGATAGAGATAGAGCCAGAATCAGAGACACAGAGAGACAGAGAGAGACAGAGAAAGAGAGAGACAAAGAGACAGAGAGACAGAGAGAGGGAGAGGGAGAGGGAGGGAGGAAGGAAGGAAAGGAGAGAGAAAGGGAGAAAGAATAAAAAATTGATTTTAGTTCTAAATCTATATCTTAACTAAGCCCTTGAACAAAAGTGGCTTTGATTTTCTACTCATTGGCAATTTTGGCAAACTTCAGTTGGGATAAGGAATGGCAGCATGGTTTAGAGGCCACTAGTTCCATGATGGAGACTTATCCAGTAAATCTTGTGATTCTTTGGTGGGAGGTTTGTCAATTAGCATGGGTGAGAGATCATGAGGGTTTGAGCTAGGATAATGGCAGAGGGAGAGGAAAGGATTGGGAAGAGGAACTAGTTTGGATAAGGAAATTACAAATTTGGTTTTAAATATCTAAAAACTCCTTCTCTCTCTCTCTCTCTCTCTCTCTCTCTCTCTCTCTCTCTCTCTCTCTCTCTCTCTCCCCCCCCCCTCTCCCCCTCCAGAAAGAGATGAAAATTAGAAGTCATCTAGTCCAAGTCTCCCATTTTATAGATGAGGAAATTGAGGCCCAGTTTGGTTCCATTACTTGCTCAAGACATACAAAATAAGGGTCTAAAATTGGGTCTTTTGACTCCCAGGTACAGTATATTTTTATGCATATTCATTTTTTGAGTTGAATTAAACTGAACTAAAGTGAATCAAAGCAAATTGTATCGAACTGAAGAAATAAGAAATAATGTACAGTGACAAATTTTGTGAAGAGGCTGACTAGAAGGAAGAAAACCTAAGGTAAAGGAATTAGATTTGGGTTAAAGGAAAGTACTGGTGAGTTTCAAGATAGTAGGTTCAATAGAGAATCAAGGGCAGAAATTAGATTTAATGAATAGAGGATGAGGATAGGTTAAGAATAAATAGGATAATGGTAAGTGAAGGCATATTCCTGAAGTTTGGTTAGGTTACAGATAACAGATTTAGGTCTGAAAGGGACCTCAAAAACCATCTAGTTTAATCCTCTCATTTTATAGTTCAGGAAAATGAGACCCTGGGCAAGTTATGTTACACTGATGGTAAACATTGGAAGTAGGATTTGCACCAGTCCCTCTGCCTAGAAATCTAGTGATCTTTCCATAGTACCACATGCTTGGGACAATGGCTTAGTTCAGAGAGCTTTTTGTTCTTGCTCTTTGTTTTTAACAGGAGATACCCAGGTATGATGAAAGATAGGGAAAAATTATCAATCTTCAGGGAAAACAAAATTGAAGTCACTTAATTTCTCTGGGCTTTAGTATTCTCATCTATAAAATGTTAGGATATGGTTTCTAAAGTCACTTCTATAACTTAATGGTCTATTATTCTATGATTCTAAGATACTAGAAGTAAAGTATTTGATGTTGGGCAGGTAGATGGCACAGTGCATATTGCACTGGACTTGGAATCGGGAAGACTCATTCTCCTGAGTTCAAATCTATCCTCAGACACTTACTAACTGTGTGACCTTGATCAAGTCACTTAACAGTTTGCCTTAGTTCCTCATATGTCAAATGAACTGAGAAGACAAAACATCCCATTGTCTTTGCCAAGAAAACCCCAAAATTGAGTCATGAAGAGTTAGATGCTACTGAAAAATGACTGAAAAGTATGTACTAGTCACTCTGTTAAGTACTGACTGTACAAAGGTAAAAATCAAACATTTTTTGCCCTCAAGGAGTTTGCATTCTTTCCAACAGAAAGAACATATTCATATAGAAGTAGATACAGAGTACATACAATAAAAAGAGAATATTTTGATAAAGGGCATACACATCTGGAGGGAATGCAATTCTTGAGTTGATTTTTGGCTATTTTTTCATTTTAAATGTTATTATTTTAATTTTCAAATACATGCAAAAGATAGTTTTCAACATTCATCTTTTTTTGTAAGTTTTTGAATTCCACATTTTCCTACTTCCTTTCCTTCCTTCCTTCCCATGATAGAAAGTAATCTAATATAGCTTATATAGTACAATCATGTTTAATATATTTCCATATTGTTTTTGTCCTTCCTTTTTCCAAGAAGGGAGGTGATGCCATGACTAGCCAGTGAATTGAATTTGAATAAAGGGCATGCTGTACTTAGTCACCAATTATACTTTCTCTTCCAGAGTTATCTGGGTCTAATAGTCAGATATGAATCAAGATGACTGGAAATGGCTCTGAATTCGAGGCAATCAGGGTTAAGTGACTTGCCCAAGGTCACTTCCAAATGTCTGAAACCCAATTTGAACTCCCATCCTCCTGATTCCAAGACCAAAGCTCTATCCACTATGCACCAAGTTCCCCTGTTCATATTAGTCATATTGTAAAAGAAAAATCAGAACTGAAGGGAAAAACATGAGAAAAAGAAAAAACATAAAACAAGTTTTAAAAAGTGAAAATAGTATGGATTAGTCTGCATTTAAATTCCATGGTTTTTCCTCTGACTGTAGATGACATTTTTCCTCTGGATATGGATGGAATTTTTTCATCAAAAATCTTTTAAAATTGTCTTTGATCACTGACCTGCTGAGAGGAGCAAAGTCCATCATAGTTGATCATTACAAAATGTTGCTGTTGATGTGTACAATGTTCTCCTGGTTCTGCTCACTTAAAGGGGGGGATGGAGGGAAGGAGGAAAGAGAGAGGAGGAAGGGAGAGAAAAAGAAATCAAAAGTTGGGAGGAAACTAATGGGAAGGCACAGAAATGAGTTTTAGGGTGAAGGATCAGTTGTGAGAAAGAACCAAAATCATCAATTTGGCTGGATTGTGGAACATCAAAAAAGGGAACATAGAACAAGGCTGGAGAGATAGATTAAGGCTAAATTGTAAAGGATACTAAATTATGAACAGAGGAGCTTGTATTGATCCTAAAATAACAAGTATTTTGTTGGCATTTGTTTTGCAGGGAATGACAGGGTCAAACCTGTCCTTTAGGGAAATCATACCATTGCAGCTGGGTGGGTAAAGGATGGATTTGACAGGGGAAAGACTTGGGATATGGATATCAATGAGGAGGCTGCTCTAAGTGTTCAGATGAGAAGTGATGAGGACCTGAAATAGGGTGGCAGAAAAGTGAAGAAGAGAAAAGGAGTCCCACGTGAGAAATGTTGTGAAGGCAGAATGACAGGATTTAACTCTGGATAAATGGGCTGAGAGTGAGGACACCAAAGTTTTGAACCTGGTGACTGGGAATTATAGTGGAGCCATTGAAAGATATTAGAAGCTCAGAAGGGGGGTGGGCGGAGGGTGTTTTGGAGAAAAAGATAATGAATTCTATTTTAAGTATATTGAGTTTTAGTAACATCAGAATGAATAATGAGAGATTCAAAGAACAAATATTAGAAACAATAAGTAATTATGTTAAAGTTAATGATAATAATGAGGTAATATATCAAAACTTCTGGGACAGAATTAAAAGAAACCTCAGAGGAAAACTTATACCTCTGAAAACTTACCTTAACAAAATTGAAAAAAGAGAAGATCATTGAACTGAGCATGAAATTAAAAAGCCTAGAAAATAAGTAAATTAATAAGTACTTCTTTTGTGCTTAAAAGTACAAAAGAAGAAATCCTGAAAATTAAGGGGAAAATAGAAAAAACTTGAAAATTAAAAAAAAGATTTGAATTGATAATGATACCAAAGACCTGGCTTATTAAAAAAAGACTGACAAAGTCAATCAGCTATCAGTTAACCTAATCGAAAAAAAAAGAGAAATGAAAATAAAACCATCTCCCCAAATTGAACAATGTGAATTTGTGAAGAGAGGAAATTAAGAGAATTATTAGAAACTACTATAGATGATCATGTCAAAAAACCTGAGAATTTAAAGGAAATTAGTGTCTAAAAAAATAAAAAATGTTCACATTAACAAGTCAAGAAATGGAAATCTTAAATAACCCAATCCCTGGGGGAAGGGGACCTAAAAAGTAATACATGAACTATTGGAAAAAACTTTCAATAACTGGACCAGGTGGATTTTTAAAATGAATTTTATCAAGCATTCAAAGAATAATGTATACCCATCCTAACAAACATAACACTCAAAAATGGAAATAGAAAACATTTTCAACCAAACTCCTTTTATAAACCTAATATGGATCTTATGCTCAAATGAGGGAAAGAACTATAGACTACCTTCAGTAATGAAGTGATGCAAAAATTTAAAATAAATTATTTGCTGGGGTATTATAATAATATAGATACATTAACTTTTACCATGGATGCAAGGATAGTGAACATTAGGAAAACAAGAATATTTATCATCATATAAACAATAAAGCCCCACATGATTATTTCAATTTATGTTGGAAAAAACCTACAGATAAAATATGATCCAATTATGTTTTAAAAAGTCTAAAATGTACAAACATGAGTCTGTTCTTTAACATGATTTTTAAAAAATCTAAAATCAAAAGCTAGCATTATTTTCAATGCTGAAACATTAGTTTTCCTGTTACAGTAATTCAGTCATTTTTAGTTGTTTCCAGTTCTTCATAATCCCATTTCTGATTTTCTTGGCAGAGATACTGAAATGATTTGCCTGCCATTCCTTCTGCAGCTTATTTTAATAGATGAGGACAATAAACTAAATAGGGTTAAATGACCTGTTCAAGGTCATGAAGCTAGTAAGTGTTTGAGACCAGATTTGAACTCAAGAAGAGGAAGGAGTCTTCCTGACTCCTGGCCCAGCATTCAATTTACTGAACCACCTAGCTGCCCTTTCTTAGGACAAACAGGGGTAAAGTAAGAATACTCCCAATCCCAACTACTGTAGTAGTAAGAAGATAGAAGAGAACAAAAATTATAAATATAGTAAAAGAGGAGAACATTTTTTTCCTTTTTGCATATTACATATTGGTGTTCTTGAAAAACTTGAAAAAATAAATGAAAGAATTGTGATAGTGGCTTAGAAAAGAAAAAATAAATTCACAAAAATCATCAACATTTGTACAAAGAACCAACAAAATATAGGAATAAAATGATAAGACCTAATAAATTCATAAATCTTAAAATTCATTGGATATACCACAATAAACTCCAAAAGGATAAACAATCAGAATATAAAAGCTCACATCACAGAAACATTAGGGGAAAATGGGAGGAGGTGCCATTTATAACTATGACTAGGGGAAGAATTCTTACTCCTTAAAATTACTGAGGAGTTCATAAAAGACAAACTAGACAACTTTAATTATGTAAAAATGTTTAAAAGATCTTGTGCAAACAAAATCAATAAAAATGAGAAAGAAATTCAAATGAGAAAAATGATTGCTTTAAAAAAATCACAGATGTAAGTCCAATTTCTAAGATGTATAGAACATTAACATGAATATATAACACTAATATCCATTCCCCAATAGTGAAGTAGTTTAATTACATGAACAACTTTCAAAAGAAGTAGTGTAACCAAAACCAACCTTTTTGAAAAAGTACTCCAAAAAATTACTAGTAAGAGAAATGCTCATTAAAGCAGTTCTCAAATTTTACACACACATTCTGCAAATTAGTAAAGACAATAAAACACAGGAATAGTAGAAATTGGTGGACTGTGGAAATGCAGGCACACTAATACAATATTTATGGAAATATAAATTGATCCAATTGTTCTGAATATCATTTTAGAATTATGTGAGAAAGTTACTAAATTATCCAGCCTTTTTGACCCAGTAAGTCCACTCATGCACATATATCCAAAAGAGGTCAATGATGGAAACAGATTTTAAATAAATACCAAAGTATTCATAGTAGTCCTCAATGTTTGCAAGGAACTGAACTGAACTGAAAACAAAATTCATCCCCGTCAATTAATAAGGGAGTTGTGCACCAGATCGGAGTCAGGAAGACCTAGTTTAAATATTATCTCAGACACTTATGACCTGTATGACCCTGAGCAAGTCACTAATCTCCTTTGCCTGAGTTTCCTCATCTGCAAAATGAACTGGAAGAAGGAAATGACATCACTCCAGCATCTTTGCCAAGAAAATCCCAAATGGGGGTCATGGAGAATTGGATATGACTAAAATAACTCTTCAACAGCAAAAAAACAATTACAAAATGAGTTTAGAGAAATATGGGAAGATTTGTATGAATTGATGCAGTGAAACAGGCACCCTCTCCTGGTTCTTCTCCTACCCATCAGACCACTCCTTTTCTGTCTCCTTTGCTGCATTCTCCTCAGATTGTTCCTTTAACCTTCTTCTCTTCTCCCTCTATACCACTTCACTTGGGGAATCTCATCAGGTCCCATGGATTTAATTGTCTTCTGTATGTTGATGATTCTCAACTCTCTTTTCCTACCCCATTATCTCTATTGACCTCTAATCTCCTATCTGCAGCTGCCTTTCAGATATCTCAAATTGGATGTCTTAAATTAAACATGTCCAAACTTTCACCCTCCTTTCACCTGCCTTATTAATGTAAAGGATAGCACCATGCTTCCAGTCCCTCAAGTTCCAGGAGTTATCCCAAATTCCTCAGTATCTCTCATCCTCCACACCCAAGCTTTTGCCAAGGTCTGTTGATTTCACCTCTGCCACATCTCTCAAATATAACCCCTTCTCTCCTTTGACATTGCTACCATCCTAGTAGAAGTCCTCATTATCTCATGAACTATTATAATAGCTGCTGGTAGGTCTGCCTGCCTCATCTCTCTTTACTCCAAACTACCCTTCATTCATCTACTGAAATGATTTTTTCTGGAAGCATAGTCTCAATCCTGTCACTCCCCTGTCTATTGCCTTTAGGAAAATTGCAAAATGCTCTATGTTGCATTCAAAGTCCTTTATAACCTTTTCTTACACTTTACACCCCAACATGTCTTCCTCAAACTAGTGATTCTGGCATACTGGATGTTCCACCCTATCTCTTGGCTCCAGGAATAATTAAAATGCTGCCCCTCTTTTGTTCTGACTACTGACCTCCTTGATTTCTTTTTAGTCCAAATAAAATTTCATCTTCTAAAGGAAGCCTTCCCTAACCTTTCTTAATTCCAAAGCCTCCCTCACTTTTTTTTGCAAGGCAAATGGAGTTATTAATTAGGTAATTAAGTGTCTAAGGCTGGATTTAAACTCAGGTACTCCTGACTCCAGGGCTGGTACTCTATCCACTGTACTACCTACTCCCCTACTTTTAATTCTTATTTATCCTTGCTTTGTATTTATTTGTTTGCATGTTGTCTTTCTCAGATTAGATTGTAAGCTCTTTGAGGACCGGCATTTGCCTATTTTTGTGTTCCTAATACCCAACATAGTACCTGGCATATATTAAGTATCTAATAAATGTATATCCTACATGGATAATTGTTATTCAGCTTTTTTGGAGTATAGTGACACTATTTCATGAAGGGGCTAATTCCATTTTGGAAAAACTATAATTGCTAACAAGTAAAACCAAGAGTTTGTCTCTGACTTCTATTCCTAGTAATAGCTTCTTCAGTCTTTCAAATATAGTCATACCCAGAGATATATGTTTAACAATCACCTCTCTGAAAAAAATACCCTCAGCACATTTTTTAGTTTGATCTGTATCATTAATATTTTTTCCATGATTTTCTTTTTGTTGTTTTTCCCCATCACTTTCTTAAGCTGACAATGGGCCAAACGATAAATTAGTGTTTGCTAATTTCTGAGGTGTAAAGTGAGCCAGCACAAACTGACATTTTCTTGTAATTTTTCATTCTTTTGGTTTTGTTTTATTGGTTCTCGATTTCTCACAAAGTCATCAGCTTCCCTTAAATCCATTCTACATTTGAAGGAGTTGTTTTCTTTCTTTCTTTCTTTCTTTCTTTCTTTCTTTCTTTCTTTCTTTCTTTCTTTCTTTCTTTCTTTCTTTCTTTCTTTCTTGTAAGGCAGTGGGGTTAAATGGCTTGCCCAAGGCCACACAGCTAGGTAATTATTAAGTGTCTGAGGCTGGATTTGAACTCAGGTACTCCTGACTCCAGAGCCAGTGCTCTATCCCACTGAGCCACCTAGCTGCCCATGAAGGAGTTGTTTTCTTCAGAGAACTCTTATCTCCTTTTCTTTCTGGCCAATTCTGCTTTTTAAGGCATTCTTCTCTTCACTGACCTTTTGGACTGCTTGTTCCATTTGACCTAAACTGGTTTTTAACACGTTATTTTCTTCAGTATCTTTTTGTATCTCCTTTACCAAGTTGCTGACTTGGTTTTCATGATTTTCCTTCATTACTCTTGTTCTTCTTCCTGTTCTTGTTCTCAATCCTGTCACTCCCTTGATGCTTATTGCCTTTAGGAAAATTCCAAATTTTTCCTCTACTTTCTTGATTTTCAAAATCTTTTTTGAGCTCTTCCATAGCCTGAGACCAATACCTATTTTTCTTTTTTTTAATTGATATTTTATTTTATTGTTCTAATTACATGTTATGGAAGTTTTTCAACATTCATCCATATACATATACATATGCATATTTTGGAGTTACATCATTTTCTTCCATCCTCCTTTCTACCCCCTTCACTCAGTAGTGACAATTTCTATTTTTCTTGGAGGCTTTGGATATAGAAACTTTCACTTTGTCATCTTCTGAGTGTGTGTTTTGATCCTCCATGGGACCAAAGTAATTATTTATTGTCAGACTCTTTTTTTTTGTTTATTCATTTCCCCAGCCTATGATCTGGCTTTTAACATACTTCCCAAGCTTTTGAGTGTTTTGGGGACCTTCCCTTCAAGTACTTCAATTCCTCCAAAGTCTTATGAGAGGTTCTGACTACTCTCCTGGCCTGTGATCTGACCTGTGGATGACCACAAGCAGTCCCCTCTGCCCTGGTGCCGTGAGGAGGGTCCCTACTCTATGGAAATAGGGGACCCCAGACTATGACCAGGGTCTGAATATGGACAAAGCACAAGAGTTCTATCCTAGGGATAGTGGAAAGACCTCAACAGTCTCCCCTCACCCCCTTACCATCTGTGGGTTGAGCGCTCTGGAAGCAGGTGCTGGGTGGTTCCCTGCTGGGTGACTCCCCAGGCCTGCTTCCATTTCCCAGGACTGGGTCTATGCTGAGGCCTGAGCTGCACTGCACTCACTCAGGAGAGATTTTCTGCTGATCTTCCAAGTTGTCCTTGGTGATCCCTGGGTTAGGAGGTCTGGATACCAATCCTGCTGCCATGGAACCCTGGTGCCCCCAGGGACCCAGATATCCATGGGCTGTTCCTGGAAGACTGGAACTTTTTTACTCTGACAAAGTGTAGCACTGGCTGCACTGTGGCCACTTCTGACCCTTGTGGAGCAGAGCCTTCCTGTGGATCTTCCAGATTACTTTAGAGTGGAAAATTGGTCCACTTGATCTTTCTGTGGATTCTGCCACTCTAGAATTTGGTTAGAGTCATAATTTTAAGGTATTTAGAGTGTTCTGGAAGATAGCTCTAGGAATTCTTTCCTCTATGCCACCATCTTTACTCTGCCCCCCCCCATTGTTATTTTTCTAGTATTTTTCTATTTTTCTGCTTGTAACAAACAAGACCAAAGTCTTCTGGAATTAACTGCCTGCAGAACATTATTTAACATTAAGCTTGGGGGGGGGGGGCGGAGCCAAGATGGCGACAAGCAGGGATCCAGTCTTAGGAACTTTCTGATAAAACTCATCAGCTAAGGACTCTAACTAAACTTTCGAGAGACAGAACCCACAAAGGGACCCAGTGAGGCAGTTCTCCTACTCAAGGTAACCTGGAAAGGAACAGAAAGGCTCTGCTCCCCGGGATCTGAGAGGCTGCCTGCCAGAGGGGTGGCCTGCCAGAGCGAAAGAACTTCAGCCTCCTGGAGGCAGGCAGCCCCAAGGAGCTGGGAGTCTCAGCTCACAGCAGCAGGGGAGTCTCCTGAGCTGCACCCCAAGGAGCACTGGGCACAAAGTGGGGGAACAGCAGGGGGCCTCTGCCAGAGTGAGCATGTGGAGGCCAGCCCTCGGGGCACACAGGGAGCAGCTGAAACAGAAGCAGGTGGAGCCAGTAAGCAGGAGCCCCCAGGGCATGAGCACATTGAGCTGAGGGAGGGGAGTGAAGAGAAACTGCAAGGTCTATCCTCTGCCACTGGAACAGGACTCTGGGGCTCTGACCTCATTCAGATCCTGATCGAAGTCTAGGCCCCCCCCATAGAACAGCAGGGCCTCCCCCCCACCTCTGCCCTATGGCAGAGGGAGGTGCTTATAGTCATTCACAGACCAGGAGGGAGGATAGAGCCTCACATACTGAGACCCTTCTGGGAGTGCCCCAAAAGCTCAGGAAGCACCTCCAAACCAGGCCCAGGCTGGGAAAATGAGCAAGCAGAGAAACAAAAGGAAGACTATTGAGAAATATTTTGCAAATGAGCCCAAGAAGGATCAAAATACTCAGTCTGAAGATGAGGAAGCACAAGCTCCTGCATCTAAAGACTCCAAGAAAAACAGAAATCAGGCTCAGGCTATGACAGAGCTCAAAAAAGACTTTGAAAATCAAATGAGGGAGTTGGAAGAAAAAGTGGGAAAAGAAAGGAGAGAGAGATGCAGGAAAAACATGAAAATGAAGTCAGCAGCTTAGTCAAGGAAATCCAAAAAAATGCTCAAGAAAATAGCATGCTAAAAACCAGCTTAGGTCAAATGGACAAAACAGTTCAAAAAGTTATTGAGGAGAAGAATGCTTTAAAAAGCAAAATTTGCCAGATGGAAAAAGAGATAAGAAAACTCTCTGAGGAGAACAAATCCTTCAGACAAAGAATAGAATTCAGGGAGATTGATGAATTTACCAGAAATCAGGAATTAATACTTCAAAACAAAAAAAGTGAAAAATTAGAAGAAAATGTGAAATATCTCATTGAAAAAACAACTGATATGGAAAACAGACTTAGGAAAGATAATTTAAAAATTATTGGAATACATGAAAGTCATGATCAGGAAAAGAGCCTTGACATCATTTTCACAGAATTACTACAGGAAAATTGCCCTGATATTCTAGAAGCAGAGGGCAAAATAGAAATGGAGAGAATCCACTGATCCCCCAGAGAAAGAGATCCCAAAAAACCAACCCCTAGGAATATTATAGCCAAGTTCCAGAACTCCCAAGTCAAAGAGAAAATATTACAAGCAGCCAGAAGGACACAGTTCAAATATTGTGGAGCTGCAGTCAGGATCACACAGGACTTAGCAGCAACTACATTGGAAGCTCATAGGGCTTGGAATACAATATACTGGAAGGCAAAAGAACTTAGAATACAAGCCAAGAATGAACTACCCAGCAAAACTGAATGTCCTCTTCCAGGGAAAAAGATGGACTTTCAATGAACCAGGGGAATTTCAAATGTTCCTTTTAGAATGGCCAGAGCTGAATAGAAGGTTTGATCTTCAGATACAGGACTCAGGTGAAGCATGGAGATTGGAGGAGAGGGGGGAAATATGAGGGACTTAATGAGGATGAACTGCATGTATTCCTGCATAGAAAAATGACACTGATAATACTCATATGAACCTTCTCAGTTAATAGAGCAGGTAGAGAGAGCTTTTATAGTTGAAGCACAGGAGAAAGCTGAATTCGAAGATAAAATATGGTGTAAAAATGGAGTCAATAGAGAAAAAGGGAAATGGAATGGAAGAAAGAAAAAGAAGAGGGGAAATAGTCCAAGATATTTCACATAAGATTTTTTTTTATTACAATGAGCTATTGCAATGATATGGAAGGGGGGAGGCAAGGGGGAATGAGGGAAACTTTGCTCTCATCAGAGATGGCTAGGAGAGGAAACAGCAAATATACTCAATGGGGTATAGACATCTGGAGTAAGAAGGACGGTGGGGGGGGGGGAGCAGGGGGAAGGGGTGGGGATGTGAATAAAGGAGGAGAGGATGGACCATGGGGGGAGATTGGTCAGATATAACACATTTTCTTTCTTACTTCTTGCAAGGGGCTGGGATTGGAAGGCCTGACCAGGACCATGGGGCCAGGTGGATTCTGGGCCTAAGGGGTGGTATGGGGTCTCAGGGCTTCTTGGCCCCAGGACCAGGGATCTGTATGCTGAGCCAGTCAACGACCCTACAGCAGAGTCAGAGTGAAAGGAGAGAGAAAATAAGAGTACATGGTAGTGGAGAAATAAGAAAGGAGGGAGTTGCGATCAGCAATGGCAACATTGGAAAAATATGGAAGTAACTTTTGTGATGGACTTATCATAAAGAATGTGATCTACCCATAACAGAGTTGTTGGTGTTGGAACAAAGACTCAAGCACATTTTTTGTTACTATTATTTGGGGGAGGGTGCAGGGCAAGTGGGGCTGGATGGACTGCCTGGGGCCACATAGCAGGGTGATCTTTGGGTGTCTGGGGCCGGATTTGGACCCAGGTGCTCCTGGCTCAAGGGCCAATGCTCTGTCTGCCATCCATCCACCCCTACTATTATTACTATTTTATTTTATTTGGGGTCTTTTTTTCTTTCTTTTTTTTTTTTTTTTTGGTTTTTGTAGGGCAGTGGGGATCGGGTGGCTTGCATGTCACATGGCTAGGTGATTGTTGGGTTTACGAGGCTGGATATGGACTTGGGTGCTCGTAGCTCCAGGGCTGGTGCTTCGTCCATTGCTGCACCTGGCCATACCTACAATTATTACTATTATTTTTTATTTTAATTTTTTTCTCTCCCCTTTACTTTTTTCACCCAAGAAATTCTATCTATATTCATGTGGGAGGAGGGGTATTTTGTTTACTTGTAAACGAAAACATTTTATTAATGTAAAAAAAATTTATACAAAATGAGAATAAAAAAATAAATTAATAAAAGAAAAAAACATTAAGCTTTGGCAATGCCAGTTAATGTCATCAGGTGAGGTATGCCCATATTTGAAGAAAAGACATAGAATAGCATGACAACTGTTTTCTATAGGTTAAACAACACCAATCCTTCAATCATTCTGCATTATGTTTGATTTCTGTCCCAGCAGTATTGTGCCTCATGATCTGCAACTAGTCCCTCACTGTTCAGTGTGACTACACATTTAGAAACCTCTGCCTTGTATTATGGCTATTTGTATATGCATGCAATCTCTCCAATAAACTCTGTGAGAGTGTTATTCATCCTTGTATCCCCCATAGGTTCTAGCACCATGCTCTATGAATAGTAAAATGTCAATAAATATTTGTTGAATAAATTAATCTCTTCCTGTTATTTTGAAACTCTTGTGAAACTGTTAGTTTAGGTTATATAGATATGCCTAGGTTTTACCCAGAGCCTAGAAGATTTTTGATATGCTCTCTTCTCATTTATAGATTATCTAATCTGTCAATTAATCAAACACATTATTAAGAGGTTGCTATGCTATGAATTGAGGGTACAAAGGCAAAAATAATGTCTCTGTCCTCAAGCAGTATATATTTTGTGTGTGCGTGTGGGGGAACCAGGCTAATGCACAAAATTCAAAGTAAAAACAATATAATGGAGGTAGGGTACTAGCAACTCGAGAGATAATAGGCAGAAGCTTTTTAAGACAGAAAACTTGAAAAAAGCTTCAGATTCCAAGAGATTGAGATGAGGAAGGATGCTTCACAGCCCTACCATCTTAATGCCCATTGGAATAAATTGTTTGGGAGAGGAGCCAAGCTAATAGAGAGAAGGCATGGTCTTGCCTGAACTCTGCACCAAAGCCCTCCAAAGATTTTTAAATAATGCTATTTAAAAAATCCTAGTGGCAGAACCCACAAAAGGACTTGTCCTTTTGTAAGAAATTATTCCAGCTGAAAACAACTTAAAAGTTTGGTAGGAAGGGTCTGACACACCAGGAGAGAGTGGAATGAAATTCAGTGCAGGCTGAACCAGGATAATGAACAGCAAATCAGAATTGTGAGTATATGAATCAGCAAATGCAGTAACTGTTTTAGGAGTTCTCAACCCATAAATGAGAAGCAGTCTCGGCAATTGTCTGAAGAAGAATATAGTTGTTTCTGTGCTCACACTAATGTTGCTTTGCCCATACTCAGATCTGAGTCTCAGACCTCGGTGTTAGTTCCAAGACCAAGGGCAGCACTAGTACCCCAGAGCTTGTAGTCACAGGGGAGTTCCAGGGCAGAAAAGAGATTTTTGTGGTTACTCACAGATCAGAGCACAGGCCAAGAGAATAGTAAAAAAGTGAATACCATCTTATAAAAACTGAAACCTTACTGTTCTCTAAAAGTATCTCTGCACAAACCCTTGAAACTGTGTACCCTCCACTCTGGATGTGGAGAGGCACATAGCAAGTCAAGAAATAAACTGGGAAAATGAGCAAAAATAGAAAAAAATTTAAGAGCAGAGAAAGTTACTACAGAAGATCAAAATATAATCAGAAGACAAAAAAGTCAGAACCTCCAAGATAATTATGAATTGGTCTCAGATCCTGGAAAAGCTCAAAAAAAAGGATTTTGAAAATCAGGTAAGAAAGGTAGAGGAAAAAATGGGAAGAGACAGTAGAATGATACAGAAAATTCATGAAAAAAAGAGCCAAAAGTTTGTAAAGGAGTCAGAAAAAATACTGGAGAAAATAATAACTTAAGAAACAGACTGAGCCAAATAGTAAAAAAGGGACAAAAAAATCCAATGAGGAGAAGGATGGCTCAGAAAGCAGAATTGGCCAAATGAAAAAGGAAGTACAAAACCTCACTGAAGAAAATAATGCCTTGAAAATTAGAATTGAGCAAGTGGAAGCTAATGACTCTATGACATATCAAGAAACAATAAAATGAAAGAAAATCAAAAGACTGGAAAAAATAGAAAACAATGTGAAATATCTTTACAAGTATCCAAAAAGAAACAATTCAAATTCAAACAATTCAAAAAACAATCCAAAACAAACAAAGGGGACAAATTCAAACAAATTCAAATGGAACCACAGATATGATAACACAAGATTTAGCAGGTTCTACATTAAAGCATTGGAGGACTTGGAATATGATATTCTGGAGGGCAAAAAAATCTAGGACTGCAGTCAAGAATTACCTATTTAGGAAAACTTAGCTTAATCCTTCAGGGGGGGAAAAGAATATTCAATGATATAGAGGACTTTCAAACATTTTTGATGAAAAGACCATAACTAAGTAGAAAATTAGACTTCTCAAAACAAGACTCAAGAGAAGAATAAAAAGGTAAATAGGAAAGGGAAGTCATAAGGGACAAAATAAAGTTAAACTATTTATAGTCCTATAAGGGAAGTTGATTCTTATAAGTCATAAGAACTTTCTCATTATTAGGTCAGTTAGGAATAATATATATGTAGACAGAGTATACAGGTATGGGACAGCATCTTTAAAAATAAAATTAAGGGGTGAGAAAGGAATGCAATGAGAGGAAGGGAAAGGGAGAGATAAAATGGAGGTAAATTATTTCACATAAAATAGGCAAGAAAGCTATTGAAGTGGAGGGGAAGATGGAGGAAGTGGTGAGGAATGATTGAATCTTGCTCTCACTTGAATTGGCTCAAAGTGGGATTTATAAACACATTCAATTGGGTATAGAAAACTATCTTAATCTACAGGAAAGTAGGAGGATATGAGGATAGGTAAAGAGTGTGGTACTCATGGAAGGAAAGGTGGATTGGAGGAGGCAATAGTCAGAATAAATTGCTCACAACTGCCCATTCAGCTGGTGGAAGTTGTCACATGTTTGGGTTAGACATTCCTTAATTCATTGAAGGGTCTGAGGCCTGTAGGTTACCCTCAGCTTGGTTTAGCTCATCTGTCAAGATGGTTTTCCCAGAGTGTGGCTGCTACCTAAGTATAGTGTCTTCTCACCACAGGTGAGAATTGGGTGCCAGATAGACACCACAGGTAGATGAACAGTCCTGAATAGGGTTTGGCAAGCTCTCACATCAGAGATATTAGTCATCCCATATACTTTTATATCATCATCATCATCATCATCATCATCATCATCATCATCTTCATCTTCATCACTATTTGGAATTAAATGGAATTAGGTAGTAGAAACAGCACTGGATTAGGTGTCATAAGTCCTGGGTTTTAATTCTAGTTCTTCCATTAGTTTGCTGTATAACAATGAACTAATTATTTCCTTTCTCTCTGCTTCAAGTTTGTCATCTATAAAATAGGTCAGAGTAGATAGAAGAAGGGATAATTAGCTCATTTGTTGTTCTGCTGTTTAGTCCTCTTTGAGTTTTCATGATTCCTTGGACCATAGAGCACCAGTCCTTTCTATACTCAAAGTCTATTCAAGGTCATGCTCATTATGTCTATCCACCTCATCCTTTGCTGTCCCATTTTTCTTTTGCCTCCATTTCCCCCAAAATAGGTGTCTTTTCCAGTGAGTTCTCTCTTCTCATTTTGTGCCCAAATTATTGAGGCTTCCACTTCAGTATTATCATTTTAGGATTCAAAGGACCTTAGGGGTGATTAAATCCAACCTCTGTCATTTTACATATAAGAAAGCTGAAGGTCTCAGCAGGTCACTTAGTTTGTAGGTGGAAGAACTGAAATTCAAACCCGGGTCCTCTGACAAGAATGGTTCAGTACTCCTCCCCTAGCCCCATGCTTTGTTGTTCTTGTTGTTCTTGATGATGATGATGATGATGATGATGATGATGATGATGATGATAACTGATTTTAGTTGTGTCTGATTCTTTGTGACTGTATTTGGGATTTTCTTGGTAAAGATACTTGAATAAAACATTTTTCTTCTTCAGTTCATTTGATAGATGAAGAAACTGAGGCAAAAAGGAGGAAGTGACTTGCTCAGGATCACACAGCTAGTAAGTGCCAGACTTGAACTGAGGAATATGAGTCTTCTTGATGCCAAGTCAAACACTCTATTCACTGTGCTATCTAGCTGCCCCTGCATTTGGGTTATGTTAGATCAAATCCTTTTAAAGTCCCTTCCAGGTTCAGTTCTAATATCCCAAATAACTTTCAGAGAAGAGTGAGAAGCTCAGGGGGCTCAGAGGACAGTCCAAGGAGTTTGTGTGGGAGATGGGATAAGGAGCCTTAAGTCAAATTACTACTCTGTGTTTACAGTAAGATTCTGATTTCCTGCAGAAGCCCAATGGAGAGGAGATTTGGACTTCCTGCACTCCTATCTTCAGAACTGACTTGGTGGTTTGAAGTGGAGGGAAAGTGCCACATCCTTCTTTATATCAAACAAGGCTTTCTCCCAGGTTTCTTTTCTGTCCTTCATTAGCTAAGTACTTTTTTTTTTTAAGACTGAAGGGCTTGGGGATAGCTAGATGGTGTGGTGGATAGAGAACTGTCCCTGGAGTCAGGAGGACTTGAGTTCAAATCTGGCCTCAGACACTTAATAATTGCCTAGCTGTGTGACCTTGGACAAGTCACTTAACCCCATTGCCTTAAATAAAAAAAAAAAACTGAAGGTCTTGATCCAAATTCTACATTGGTGCCAGTGGTGGTTTCCATAGACTAAACTCACAGAGAATTAATTTTTCTCCCACTCCTTATAACAGGTCATTTGGTGGTGGTGGTGGTGGTGGTGGTGGGGCTTGTCTTCTCTTTTCTCAAAGACATTTCTTTGCTATCCTAGTAGATGTCCTCCTCCAGTACTTACCAGCTGTATGGTTATGGGCTAGTTTTCTTATCTGTTAAAAAGTCACATTTTTGCCATGACAACATTTCTAAGATTTGTCCTACCATCAGTTTGGTGCAGGACATTTAGGTGACAAAGTAGATAGAGTGCTGGACTTGGAGTCAGGAAGACCTGAATTCAGATCCAGCCTCAAGACACTTACTAGCTGTGTGATCTTAGGCAAGTCACTTTCCCCTTTTTGCCCCAGTTTTCCTCATCAGTAAAATGAATTGGAGAATGAAATGGTAAACCACTCCAGGGTCTTTGCCAAGAAAACTTCAAATGGAATTAAAAAGTATAAGATTTGACTGAAACAACTATACAATAAACCAATGTTTTAAAGGGCTTTATCTCTTCATATCTGAACTATTCCAATAGTCTTCTAATTGATCTCCCTGTTTTAAGTCTCTTTCCATTCCAATCCTCTACTTAGATGACAAAATGGTTTTACTAACCTTTCCATGTCACTAAATTACAGTAGCTCTCTATTACCTTCAGGATCAAGTGAAAAATCTTGTTTGACATTTAACTTCTCTACAGTATGACTTCTCCTAACTTTCCAATCTTCTTATACCATATTCATCTTCACACCCAGTACTTCATGGACCTCTCTTGGTGAGTCACTGTGCAGGGGGTAGGGCTGACCCCACTTCTTCTTCCAGGACATGGGCTGCCACCTTGGCACTGTCTTCTCCCTATCTTCCCTATCTCCATGACCCCATCCTCTGCTCCTACTGTTCCCTCCAAAGTGCGGAAGGTGTGAATTATCAGTTATACTGAGAGGCGAAGATTAAGTCAGAATCTCTGGATGTAGGCTGCCCTATCTTCTGGGGTCTTTCTCCCCTTCCCCACCATTTCTCTCCTAAGCTGAATTTGTTATAGATGCTAAAAGTTTTGTTTAAATCTCCATTCATGTTCTGGAAGTATTTGCAACTTTTGAGAAAGCAATATTTAATCTACAAAGACAAAATTTCTATTCTTTGAATTGTAAATAATGTAGCTCCTGAAGAAGACTGTGGTGGGATGTATTTACACATAGGCCCTCCCATACCTATCAAGTTGCATTAGGTAGATAATGGATCAATCAATCTATACTAAGACTACTACTGTTCACCATTAGCTTCCCTTTTAATTTTTAGGAAGGTTCATGTCATAGATTTAGGTCATGGTATAAATTTATAACCTCACTTTTAATTTATCCCACTAGGTTAAGACTGCCCCTTTGACATTTGATGATGTTTGTCCTTCATTCTCAAAGAAGACCATGGTATCAGGGAGGTGATGCCAGGACAAGCTTATGAATTGGATTTGAGTGAGGGGGTGCTGTGCTAAGTCACTAACCTCACTTTCTCCTCCAGAGCCACCTGAGTCTAGTGGCAAGATATGAACTTGGGTCCAGTGGCCAGATATGAACCAGGATAACTGGAGATGACCCCAGGTGCCAGGCAGTCAGGGTTAAGTGATTTACCCAAAATCATACAACTAGTAAGTGGCAGGTGTCTGGGGTTAGAGTCCAACTTCTGTCCTCCTGACTCCAAGACCAATGCTCTATCCACTGTACCACCTAGCTGCTCCTTCAACATTTAGCAATGCAACTGTAGGAAGAAAAGCAAGAGAGAAATGTAGACCTACTAGCTGTGGAGAGAGCAATGGAATCCAAAGACCTGATTTAAAATTCCAGCTCTGCTATTGACAAGGTATTGTGATCTTGAGCAAGTCATGTGACTTCTCTGTGCCTTAATTGCCTTATCTGGAACATGAGTATCATGATGATAATACCTGAACTACCATCTCTATCAGTCATTCAGTCAATAAAGACTATGTCAAACCATGTGCTAAGGAGCTGGAAGCACGGGGTTGTTGTGAAGATGAGGTTTTAGGATCTGTAAAACACTATAGAAATGTGAGCTATCATTATAAGGAAGGAACGAAAAAATTGTTTTCAGATGAGAACTGAGATTGGATAGGGAGCCAATGAGGCAGAAAGTAGCTTGTATTGGCAGGAACTCTTTCAAGGTTGGATTATCTTCCTGAGGGAGGAGTGGTGCTGAAGTAAAATTGGGATGCACCTGAGAACTGATCCTCTTTGCTTGCATCCTGCTTTTATACCCTTAGGGCTATGGCAGCATCATATAGTTCACACTCAGTATGCCAACTTCATCAATACAGGCTTGGGTAGGCTACTTGGAGAGCTCCAAGCTAGTTTCTGCCTCCATCTTTGCCTATGGATTTGTAGGGATTCTTATGGTTCAGTGAAAAGAGCACTAGCCTTGGTGTCTGGAGTCCTAGGTTCAGTTCTTGGCTCTTGTGTTTACTAGCTAGGTAAGCATGAACAAATACTTCCCCTTCTCTGGATTTACTTTCTTCATCTGTTAAATGAAGACAATGATACAGATACTTCCTGAGAATCCATTGCGAACTTAAAAGGCCTATAAAATATCAGTCACAATTATAATCTCTAATATGGGGATAATGACACATGAAGTCCCTACCTCATAAGATCATTGTGAAGATGCCTTAAAGCAATGTAAGGTAGAAGGGAAGTATAGTTAACAGTGGAATACTCTTCCTCAATGTCCCTCCTCAACTCAAGAAACTTCAATGGTTCCCTGTTGCCTCTAGTATAAAATTCAAGTTCTTCAGCCTGATATTTAAAACATAATCTGACTACAACCTCCCTGTTTCAGACATTACATTTCTCCTTCTCACATTCTATATTCTAGACAGATTATCCATTGTTCTTTGAGCTTGGCGTTTCTCTCTTGTCTTCATGCCCTTGGACAGACTGTTCCTGGTGCTAGGAATTCATTACCTTCTTATCTTCACTTCTTAGAATTGCTAACTTCATTTTTTCCTGATTGCCCTAGTTTCTCTTGACACATTCATCACCCCATAGATCTCTAAGCTTCTTGGGTACAGAGACTGTTTTGTTTTTGTCTTTATTCCCAGAAAGTCCTACAGTGACCTATACATAGTAAGTGCTTAATAAATGTTTATTGAATTGGCATTCTTTTGGCAGCCTCTCCTATGAGGTATATTATAAAACCTCTCATGTTTACAGATGAAAATGTTTTTTAAAAAAGACCAAATTATTATTTGAGATCCCTCAACTAGATAGTGACTGGTTTGACAATTAAAAAAACTCATCTTGACTTTGACCTTCTGGCTTCCTTTATAATCTTCAAGTTTAATGATAGCCCAGTACAATGATATTCTTACACTTAAACCTGGAGTCTTCCTAAATTCTTTTGCATTTTATTGGGTTCTACTTTTTGCTTTTTTTTAAATCACAGGTTCCCTTCCCTTCCCTTCCCTTCCCTTCCCTTCCCTTCCCTTCCCTTCCCTTCCCTTCCCTTCCCTTCCCTTCCCTTCCCTTCCCTTCCCTTCCCTTCCCTTCCCTTCCCTTCCCTTCCCTGTTCCTCTTGGACATTGAAGTATGACAACAACAACCCATTCCCCAAGAGGTCTCCTAGTTGGGCCATTGTTCTCACACTGCTAATTTTAATGGTACCATTGGCTAAAGAAATATGCTCATCAGGGAGATGCAATTTCAAAGCTTTTGGAGGTTTCAATAATTTTCTATTGTTCAGATGGCTCTAACTTTTCATGATCCCATTTGGAGTTTTCTCGGCAAAGATACTGGAGTGGTTTGCCATTTCCTTCTCCAGTGCATCCCCATTCTATAGATGAAGAACTCAGGAAAATAGGACTAAAGGGATTTGTCCAGGGTCAGACAACTAGTAAGTATCTGAGTACTTTGGCTGTATATCTTCATTACCTTTGCAAAGTTGCAGATTACTAGAGCTGGGAAGGAGTGTTAAACATCATCCAATTCAGCTTCTTTTTATAGGTTTTACAGAGATCTAGAGGTGAGAAGTATCTTGCCAAAGGTCATCCAACTAGTAAGTGGCAGAGCTGAGACTTGCTCTCAAGCAGGGTCCTAAGCCAGTCCCACTAAGCAACACTGTCTCTGACTTCATTGGGATCACTACTAACATTTGTAGAGGCAGCCTGTTAAGATGGAAAGAATCCTATCTGTGAAGGTCATTCCCAAGCTACAAGACCTTGGGCAAATCACTTTCCCCCTCCATGAGTTTGTTTTCTCCTCCATATTAGGGATTGGGCTAGATGGTCTCAAAGGTTGCTTCCAGCTATGATTCATTGACAAAGATCATGCCCATTTATGGCAGAGTGAAAATCCTAATGAATTCAGAGGGGTTTTTCTAGTTTGTTGTTTGGTTTTGGTTTTTAATAAGCATTTATAAGTGAGGAGATCCTTTTTGTCCCATCAGCTCTTAGATTTAAAAGTAAAAAGGACCTTAGAAATTCATCTGGTCCTTTCATTTTATAGATATAATGTAAGATAAGAAAACAGAGGCTAAGAGGGTTAAGTGATTTGCCTAAGATTGCACAAGGCTAGGATCTGAATCCAAGAACTCCTGTCTACAAGTTCATGGTATCACCCTCATAATATCCTGCCAAAGATTCTCTGCCAACCCAGCCTTTGAGTGCTCAGACTTGCCTCCTTGGGTACCATAGTAAAACATCCAAGGAAGGCATCAGTAGAGGATTATGGCAGTCAGAAGAGCAGAATTATGAAAAGAATTTGGAGAAACTTATTTCTTTGGTATAAAATACTCAAGCTGGTAAATGTAATAAATGTATTTAGATCAACTTTCTTTTTTGTACCATTGATCCCTTGGGCACCCTAGTAAAGCCTATGGATTGCTTCTCAGAATAATATTTGTTGGCTACCTTCATTAATTAATTGGACAACTGGATGGTACATGGATAGTGCTAGAATTGGAGTTAGGAAGAATGAGTTCAAATCTGTCCTCAGACTGGATACTGGCTGTATGATCCTGGGTAAGTCACTTCACCCTATTTGCCTCACTTTCCTCATCTATAAAATAAACTGGAGAAGGAAATGGCAAATCACTCCATTATTTCTGCCAAGAAAACCTCAGATGGGGTCACAAAGAGTTGGACATGAATGAAACAGCTGAACAACAATGTTCATAATTGAAGGAAAAGCTAAATGTCACTTAGCAGTGAAAATAAAAATGCATTTTGCTGTTGTTCTTGTCCAAGTTCCAGATCCCCTGAAATCTGATTCTTTGGAGCTGCATGGATCCTAGGTTATGAATATTTTGCCTAGCAGTAGTCTACAGAAATGTACCTGGTATCATTCAAGCTATTCTAGAATGATTGTTTTGCTATCTCTGAACCCTTTTCAAGACCTGAGGTTGGAAAATATGACAATTTCCATTAGATCTTTAAAAACTCTCTGGGTCCAAGGGGTTGTCTAGGTAGTCTAAAGTCACAGCTTCTTGTAGGCAAGAAGTAGACATTAAGACTGGACTAAAAAATGGAATAAGAATGGGGGCAGCTAGGTGGCACAGTGGATAGAGCACTGGCACTGGAGTCAGGAAAACCTGAGTTCAAATCCGATCTCAGACACTTGATAATTACCTAGCTGTGTGGCCTTGGGCAAATCACTTAACCCCATTACCTTATACCACTATAGCTGGGGTGCTAACCCTGCTGACAAGCCAGCATAGGCCCCAGAGGTAGAGGAGAGGAAAAGAATAAACAAACAACAAAACTCACCACTGTCCAAATCTAAGCCAAACAGCATAGGACCAGATCCCAGTCCCCCACAAGCCCCTGTTGAGTCTTTTGGGTCTCTTTCCCCAACCTCACCCATGCAAAGACCTGTGGAACCCTAGGAAGGACCACACAAGAGCCTCGTTGCACATTGGATACTACTGAAGCCATATGCAGCACCTGTGCCCTCTTCTAAATCCCTTCAAGATCAGCTTACCAGAAACTTAACTGCCTTTCCTGCTGCTCATGATCCTGACCCCACCATCCCCCCACCCAGTGCTACTCCCACCTCTCATGGAGCCATCATTTGACAAAACTAAGACCCTACTTCTGAGGGTCTTAGCCCCACACCAGGTCTGCCACCTTGGAATCGAACAGAAAGTGAGGCCCCTCCTAAGGTGCCCTAGAGGACCTCATCCATTGCCATTGCCCTTAATACCAGTGGAGCTGGAAGTTCCTGACCAGCACAACCTGTCTGTACCAGTAACCTTCGAAGGAGTGAGCCAAGTTGGGAGTATGGAGACATCCTCCTCCAGTCCCATGGCCATCTACCACAGGCTGGCTCACTAGAATGCAGCCAAGTAGGAGCCTCCTCCAAGCTGGGCAACTCTCCCATTCCATCCCCAGGAAACAAAGTTAGACCTGATGATCATCGCTCTAGGCCTGGCCAGCCTGCAGATTTCATGCTACTGAAAGAGTGAATGGCAGATGAGGCCCCCCGACCTCCCAAGAAAGCCATGAACTACTCCTCATCTAGTGAGGAGATGGAGAATAGTGATGATGATGAAGCAGAGGAAGGAGATGGTGACCCCCTGAAGAGAGCAGAGACACTCCTGGAATTCGTGATGGAGACACAGATAGTATCAGCACCATGGTTGTCCATGATGTTGAAGAACTGTGTGGGGCCCAGACCCCTTTTGGAGGAGGAACCCTGGTGGTGGTCCAATGGACTCCTGAGGAGGAGCAAGGACTGCTACATAATGACAGCAATGGTTACACTAACCTGCCTGATGTGGTCCAGCCCAGCCATTCACCTACTGAGAGCGGCAAAGGCCAGGGCTCCTCAGCTAAAGAAGGAAGCAATGATTACCAATCTCATGGCCTGGTGAAAGCCCCTGGCAAGAGCTCCTTCACTATGTTTGTGGATCAGGGATTTATCAGACAGGAGGCAGTGGGGATACTATCCCCATTACAGCCCTAGTGGGTAGAGAGGGTAGACAACTGGAACACTTGCAATATGAGGTTCAAAAAGGCTCTGTGGTCAATGTGAACCCTACTAATGCTCCGACCCCATAGTGACACTCCTGAAATTCGAAAATATAAGAAACAGTTGAATTCAGAGATCTTCTGTGCTGCCCTGTGGGGTGTCAACCTGATTGTAGGCACAGAAAATGGTTTGATGTTGCTGGATCGAAGTGGGCAGGGAAAAGTGTATGGGCTTATTGGGGAGGAGACATTTCCAGGAAATGGATGTTCTGGAAGGGCTTAACTTGCTCATCACCATCTCAGGGAAAAGGAATAAGCTTCATGTCCTGGTTCCTGAACAAGAAACTACACAATTACCCAGAGGTGGAGAAGAAACAGGGATGGACTACCATAGGGGACGTGGAGGGCTGTGGGCACTACAGACTTGTGAAATATGAATGCATTAAGTTCCTGGTAATTGCCCTGAAGAATTCTGTGGAGGTGTATGCTTGGGCTCCCAAGCCCTATCATAAATTCATGACTTTCAAGTCCTTTGCTGACCTCCCTCACCAGCCAGTGGAGGAGGGCAGCAGCTCAAGGTCATCTATGGCTCTAGTGCTGGCTTCCATGCTGTTGATGTGGACTCAGGGAACAGCTATGATCTACATCCCTGTACATATCCAGAGCCAGATAACCCCTCATGCCATCATCTTTCTTCCAAATGCTGAAGGCATGGAGATGCTTCTTTGCTAAGAGGATGAGGCCTATATCTGCTCCAATCAAATTATGGCCTGGGGTGAGAAGGCCATTAAGATTCGCTCTGTGGTAGATGGCCACAAGAAGGGATCTAGTCTTAGGAGCTCTCTGATAAAACTCATCAGCTAAGGACTCTAACTAAATTTTTGAGAGACAGAACCCACAAAGGGACCCAGTGAGGCAGTTCTCCTACTCAAGGTAACCCGGAAAGGAACAGAAAGCCTCTGCTCCTCAGGATCTGAGAGGCTGCCTGCCAGAGGGGTGGCCCGCCAGAGCTAAAGAACTTCAGCCTCCCAGAGGCAGCCCCAGGGCGCTGGGAGTCTCAGCTCACAGCAGTAGGGGAGTCTCCTGAGCTGCACCCCGAGGAGCACCGGGCACAAAATGGGGGAACAGCGGGGGACCTTTGCCAGAGCAAGCATGTGGAGCCCAGCCCTCAGGGCACACAACCAGCAGCTTGGTCTTTCTGCAGCCCAGAACTGAAACAGAAGCAGGCGGAGCCAGTAAGCAGGACCCCCAGGGCATGAGGCCATTGAGCTGAGGGAGGGGAGTGAAGAGAGACTGTGAGCTCAGTCCTCTGCCCCTGGAACAGGACTCTGGGGCTCTGACCACATTCAGATCCTGATCGCAGTCTAGACCCCCCTCCCCATAGAACAGCAGGCACCCCCCCCACCTCAGCCCCGTGGCAGAGGGGGGTGCTTATGGTCATTCAGAGACCAGGAGGGAGGACAGAACCCCACACACTGAGACCCTTGTGGGAGTGTCCCAAAAGCTCAGGAAGCACCCCCAAACCAGGTCCAGGCTGGGAAAATGAGCAAGCAGAGAAACAAAAGGAAGACCATTGAGAAATATTTTGCAAATGAGCCCAAGAAGGATCAAAATACTCAGTCTGAAGATGAGGAAGTACAAGCTCCTGCATCTAAAGACTCCAAGAAAAACAGAAATCGGGCTCAGGCTATGACAGAGCTCAAAAAAGACTTTGAAAATCAAATGAGGGAGTTGGAAGAAAAAGTGGGAAAAGAAAGGAGAGAGAGATGCAGGAAAAACATGAAAATGAAGTCAGCAGCTTAGTCAAAAATGCTCGAGAAAATAGCATGCTAAAAACCAGCTTAGGTCAAATGGATAAAACAGTTCAAAAAGTTATTGAGGAGAAGAATGCTTTACAAAGCAAAATTGGCCAGATGGAAAAAGAGATAAGAAAACTCTCTGAGGAGAACAAATCCTTCAGACAAAGAATAGAATTCAGGGAGACTGATGAATTTACCAGAAATCAGGAATCAATACTTCAAAACCAAAAAAATGAAAAATTAGAAGAAAATGTGAAATATCTCATTGAAAAAACAACTGATATGGAAAACAGACTTAGGAAAGATAATTTAAAAATTATTGGAATACCTGAAAGTCATGATCAGGAAAAGAGCCTTGACATCATTTTCACAGAATTACTACAGGAAAATTGCCCTGATATTCTAGAAGCAGAGGGCAAAATAGAAATGGAGAGAATCCACTGATCCCCCAGAGAAAGAGATCCCAAAAAACCAACCCCTAGGAATATTATAGCCAAGTTCCAGAATTCCCAAGTCAAAGAAAAAATATCACAAGCAGCCAGAAGGACACAGTTCAGATATTGTGGAGCTGCAGTCAGGATCACACAGGAGTTAGCAGCAACTACATTGGAAGCTCATAGAGCTTGGAATATAATATACCGGAAGGCAAAAAGAGCTTAGAATGCAGCCAAGAATGAACTACCCAGCAAAACTGAATGTCCTCTTCCAGGGAAAAAGATGGACTTTCAATGAACCAGGGGAATTTCAAATGTTCCTTTTGGAATGGCCAGAGCTGACCAGAAGGTTTGATCTTCAGATACAGGACTCAGGTGAATCATGGAGATTGGAGGAGAGGGGGGAAATACGAGGGACTTAATGAGGATGAACTGCATGTATTCCTGCATAGAAAAATGACACTGATAATACTCATATGAACCTTCTCAATTAATAGAGCAGGTAGAGAGAGCTTTTATAGTTGAAGCACAGGAGAAAGCTGAATTCGAAGATAAAATATGGTGTAAAAATGGAGTCAATAGAGAAAAAGGGAAATGGAATGGGAGAAAGAAAAAGGAGGGGGGAATAGTCCAAGATATTTCACATAAGATTTTTTTTTATTACAATGAGCTATTGCAATGATATGGAATGGGGGGGCAAGGGGGAATGAGGGAAACTTTACTCTCATCAGAGATGGCTAGGAGAGGAAACAGCATATATGGTCAATGGGGTATAGACATCTGGAGTAAGAAGGAGGGGGGAAGCAGGGGGAAGGGGTGGGGATGTGAATAAAGGAGGAGAGGATGGACCATGGGGGGAGAGTGGTCAGATGCAAAACATTTTCTTTCTTACTTCTTGCAAGGGGCTGGGATTGGAAGGCCTGCCCAGGACCATAGGGCTAGGTGGATTCTGGGCCTAAGGGGTGGTATGGGGGCTCAGGGCTTCTTGGCCCCAGGACCAGGGATCTGTCTGCTGAGCCAGTCAACGACCCTACAGCAGAGTTGGAGTGAAAGGAGAGAGAAAATAGAGTACATGGTAGTGGAGAAATAAGAAAGGAGGGAGTTGTGATCAACAATGGCAACGTTGGAAAAATATGGAAGTAACTTTTGTGATGGACTTATCATAAAGAATGACATCCACCCATGACAGAGTTGTTGGTGTTGGAACAAAGACTCAAGCACATTTTTTGTTATTATATTTGGGGGAGGGTGCAGGGCAAGTGGGGCTGGATGGCCTGCCTGGGGTCACATAGCAGGGTGATCTTTGGGTGTCTGGGGCTGGATTTGGACCCAGGTGCTCCTGGCTCAAGGGCCAATGCTCTGTCTGCCACCCATCCACCCCTACTATTATTACTGTTTTATTTTATTTTGGGTCTTTTTTTTTCCTCTTCTTTTTGGTTTTTGCAGGGCAGTGGAGATCCGGTGGCTTGCATGTCACATGGCTGGGTGATTGTTAGGTCTACGAGGCTGGATATGGGCTTGGGTGCTCGTAGCTCCAGGGCTGGTGCTTCGTCCATTGTGCCACCTGGTCATACCTACAATTATTACTATTATTTTTTTTTATTTTAATTTTTTTCTCTCCCCTTTACTTTTTTCGCCCAAGCAAATCTCTCTATATTCATGGGGGAAGAGGGGTATTTTGTTTACTTGTAAACAAGAATATTTTATTAATGTAAAAAATAATTTGTTACAAAATGAGAATAAAAAATAAATTAAGAAAGTTAATTAGCAAAAAAAAAGATTCGCTCTGTGGAAACGGGACACTTGGATGGGGTCTTCATGCATAAGAGAGCATGGAAACTCAAATTCCTGTGTGAAAGGAATGGCAAGGTGTTCTTTGCCTCAGTTTGTTCTGAAGGCAGCAGCCAAGTTTACTACATGACTCTGAACTCTAACTGCATCATGAACTGGTGATGGGAACCCTAGGCTGAGTAGAGGTGGGTGGAGTATATATATTCATCCTGGATATATAAGCCACCTCTGCCTCCTGCCACCCCCCAACAACAAAAAGCTGGCTTCTCAGTCTTCTCCCTCTTTACCCTCCCTGGGATTTTGCTTTTTTTTAGTTTGATTCAATGGAGCCTGCTGGGAACCATGAAGCTTTTTGTGATCACATGACCTCTCATTTCCTGATTTCTCAAAATGTTCTCTTAAAAAAAAAATAAGTATGGTTCCCCACCCCCTACTTCTGGGTAGAGGTACAGCTCTCTCCCACCAGAAATTATTTGGGAACCAGCCTCTTTTCCCCTTTTTTCTCCCCAACCAAAGAGGAAAATGCTTAAGGATGCCTCCCTTCATTCTAGTGCTGCTGTCTAGGGCAGAGTCCTAGGACCCCTTTTTTTGCATGCCAGGGGAACGGACTCCCCCAATGAATGTACCAGACCCTGGGGTGTGGCATAGAGAATGGGGATCACCAGTCACTCCAGGGAAAAGGGGGAATGGTTCATGGGGACCATTTCCTCATTACTCTCTGAAAGCACTTCAATCATTTCCCCCTCACCTCCAGGGAATGGGGAAGGGGGCTGCTAGCCAAAACATTCCTTCCCCTTTCCAATCTTATCTCGCATTTACTCTCCAATACTCTTCCTTGATGCGGGGGGGAGGCAAGGGGCTGGCTATTTCTCTCATCTACCCACCATTCTCCACCTTGCTTGCATTTGTATATAGTGTGAACAGCAAGTAGCCCCTGTCATCCTATGCCCTGCCAATCTCAGTGTAGTGGCCTTGGAAACTTCATTTGTTAATAAAGACAGAATTCAATCAGCAAAAACCAAAACAAAACAAACCAAAAAAAAAAAAAAAAAAAGAATGGAATAAGAAGCAAGGAGAGAATACAGGTCACTGGCAATTATTAGTTGGAACTCAAAATATGGCTATTAGATGGAAGCAGTAAAAATTATAGAATAAAAATTTGAATGTAATAATAATTACTTTGATGCTTTTCAAAGCATTCTTATACAGGGAAAATTATTTTGATCTTAACAGGAAGTCATATGCTTTAAAAATAACTCAGAATATGTGTTTTAGTTGGGAAGGACAATCACCTTTTATATACACTATGCAATATGATAGGCATTTTACAAATATTACCTCATTCAATTCTCTCAACAACCCAGGAGGTAGGAGACTATTATCATTGCCACTTCACAATTGAGGAGACTGAGGCAAACAGAACTAAATGTCTTTTCCAGGGTCACATAGCTAGCACATTTCTGAGGTCTAATTTATTTTTTTAAATTTATTTTATTTTTAATTTAAGGATAAAACAAGCATTTCCTTAACAAAGTATACCAGAAAAAGATGATTACACATGAAATTTCAAATCTATTATAGCTATTCCTTTTAAATCTATAATCAATTTATCAAGTAAAAAGTTTTTTCTTCCCCCCCACCTATCCTAGAGATGGTTGCCATTTAGACATAAATAGGTGTATATATATATGTATATATATATACATATATATATGTAAAATTATTCTATACATACTTCTATTTATCAATTCTTTCTCTGGACACAGCATTTTTCTTCATAGGTGCTTTATGGTTAATTTGGATATTTATAATAGTCAAATAGACTTATTCGCTCAAAGTCGTCCTTAAAAACAGTATTATTTATTGGAACTCAGATCTTCCTGACTCAGAGTATTCTGGCTACTGAATCACTAGCTTCCTATTAATTAATGAATTCAGATATATACCTCAGTTCAAATCTGCCCAATACATTAAACAGCTAGAGGTGTGACTTTGAACAAATAATTAATCTTCTATTGGTCTCAGATTCCATAACTGAAAAATAGGGCTATTGTGAGATTTAAGACAACCAGCTATCATTATCTGATCTTAAAACTTATAAAAGGCCTATTTAACAAATCAGATGGTCATATCATACATGCCTCCCTCCTTATTCTGAACAGAGCAGGTAGTTCTGTGTATAACTTCTGTTTTCTTTAAGCCAGGTTCAGGAATGGAAGTGGTTTCCAGGAATAACAATGACCTACAGAGATTGCTAATAGGCATAATAGCTCAAAAGGTTGTGGTTTTCTAGAAGAACAATTGCAGAAGGACATGGCACAGTTACTTTCAGAGGCCTCCCTATTTCCGATATACTAGGCTATTTACAGAAAATGAATCTCAGTGAAACACAACCCACAATTTAAAAAAAAAAGCTCTAAACTTTTAAAAGAAATGCGTCCTTATAATGACAATAAAATCCTTCCAATCAAGCTTTTAAAAGACAGACTGTATTATCATCTTTGCCTGGGGCACAGAACTAACTATCCTTAGTTGATCTTTATCTGACAGATAGATAGATGCTACATTAGTTCTTATAGCTTAATTTTAAATCTCATTCAGAGAAGGAGAGGGGAAAAGGACACTGGGGGAGAAAGGAGGAGGGAGGAATGTTTGGGGGTAGGCACTTCTATTCACAGTAGATGCTTTTGGGGAAAAAAAATCCCCAAATCCACGATAATTCTCCTACTGGCCTAGAGCTAATTTAAATAAATCTCTGTGAGAAAACAATGGAGGAGTTTTACAGGAAGGCTGTGAAATTCACGGGGAAATCCTCAGAAGTCTTGGGGTTGAATCCTGCTCTTAAACATCCCTGAACCTCAAGTTTCCTCATGTGTAAAACCTGTGTCACCTATTTCACAGGTCTATAATTAGGAAAACTTTCTGTAAAATTTAATACTCTACTTAAATGTATTGTTATTAGTAATAGTCTGTGATGTTTTTGTTCGATTAAGAAGCTTAACAAAATCAATGCTCCATTTTAAATTCAAGCTATTATTCTTTTAGAAATCTGTTATTTTTCTTCAAATAAGAAGCTGAATCAGAATTGAGAAACCTGGCCGGGGTCTGCATTTGGTAGAGGACTGATTGGACAGTTCTCTCTGTCCTCAAAAAAAATCAAATGAATTTCATCTGTAGCAGGAGGCAATTAGCTGAGTTCTTTCTGGGTGTGAGCGGAATGATAACTGAACTGGTTCATAGTAAGGGAAGATTCATAATCTGCTGATGGTATTTACATATTCAGATAAAGTCATCAATATGGGTACTCTTTACCTCCAGTGGTACAAATGCAATCCCATCTTTTCATCCATAGTTACATAGATTCAGAGTTAAAAAAGGTCATTCAGTCCAAACACCCTATTTTACAGATGAAGGCATACTGAGACCAGAGAAATCAGGTGATTTGTCTAATTGTCTAAGATTACAGTTATAAAATGGCAGAGCTGACACTTAAGCATAGGTCCTCTGACTTAAAATTCAGTATTCTTTCCCATTGTACCAATCGACCTTTTTTCATGTGCAATTCTCATTCATATCTTTACATAGATACTCCATTGGTTCATTAGATCAGAGGTAAGAAATGAAGAGACCTTAGAGGCCATCTAGTACAATTTCCCAATTTTACTAATTTTATTCATTAGTAAAGTAAATGATCAACAGTAAGAGGCAGAGACAAGATTTGAACCCAGGTGTTCTGATCCTAAATTCTGTGATTTTCTTTTAATATTTCATAGACATAAGTGCAATATTAAGGAAAATCAACTCTTTCCTTTGTTCTTGGTACTGATGAACCCATGCAACAATCTTTTAGCTGTCTGTGTAAACCTAATGTCTTTTGTGCCACTACTATGACACCAGTTATCAATGGTAATATGCTAAGGCTAACTTAGACCCTCTAGGTTAACTTTCTATCAATGTTTGAGTTATCTATAATTTTCAGTTCTTCAGAAATTATGGCATTCCACAATTCTCAGCAGTGTAGTATTATTGCTAGAAGAATATGGCTATATTAAGAGATGGGCTTTTGCAGCAGTGAACAGCTTGATTCTTCAAATGTGATCCAGCCAGATCTCTCCTTCCTATCCAATTCTAGATCTAGTTCATTGGTATCTGTTGTACTTATGTGATGATGAACTAATTCAACAGTTGCCATCCAATGCATATTATAGTCTAGGCAATAGAAATTCTTCATCCACTTGGTTTTTCCTAAGGGATTATTAGGGACAGCTAATTTTTTTAAAAAAATATTGATCTCCATATCTTTTCTAGATTAGCAGTATAGGGACTGCTCATGGGTTTGGTCTTATTCCTGTTCATATCATGGGAGTTTTGATCTGCTTTGTTTTTAGCCTGGGTCAGCTCATTGCTCTTCAGACAAACTGATAGTCTCCCCTTCTTGGACACTTAATTTATTGTGGCCATCCAACCTGCATAACTTAGAACTTCAGAATTCAAGGGAGCTTAGGCAGATCAATTTAGAATAACCATACATCTCATTGAGGAAGAAGTACACTTCTGGGATTCAATGCACCCAATACAAAATCATCCACAAACATTTTACAGCTTAGGAAATCAAGATATCCATCAGCTTGGGGCAATTTGTGTTTTGTCTCTCTGTTGAGGTAGGGACTTCTGAAATACCTTTCTAGCTCTGCTAATCCATGTGATTTAGAATCAGAGTCTGAGGACCTTAGGAGCAGTGTGGTACAAACCCTCTTATATTAGTCCTAGTGAGACTCCTAATTCAAGTGAATTCCATTTCATTCCATTCAATGAGTATTTTATTAATTGTGTGACCTTGGGAAAGTTCTTAAACTATCTTACTCAAAGATTTTTTTTCTTTCCCCTTTATAAAATGGAGTTGGACTGAGAATCTCTAAGGTTCCTTCCATTTTTAATTCTATGATTTTGTCATCAAATGAGAAAACACATGGTAAGCACTTTACAAAGCTTAAAGCACTATGTAAATGCTAATTATTGTTTTTAGTAATAATAATAATAATTATTATAAGTGCCTAGAATATGCTAGATATTATGCCCAGATTGGATATACACAGACAAAATCAAAATAACCTCTGCTCTCAAGGAGTTTATTTTTGATTAGGAGAAATGACATATCAATGCTGAAGAGTTGATCTTTTACCAGTTCCCCAACCCTGAAGACAGAACCAGCCATGACTGTTGTTATTAGGCAGCTGACTTACACCTGTCATGTCTTGTTCTATTGCCCCTTGGGTCACTTGTAATTTTAGTTTCATTTAATTCAGTTGAGTAATCACAAGATGTTAATGAGTTATACATTAGACACTCTTTTCTGTGATCCTTTCATGACCTGGGAGCACCTTTCTCTGATGGAATTTAAGACAGAAGCTTACATTAGAGTAACAGAAACTAGGTGTGCCTTTATAGAGTTTTAAATATTTAGATCCTAAGGGTGGTAGTTTCATTGTAGGTAGTCAAGACTGTTTTGGTGTGAGACCTCTGTAAAAGGGGTGTTGAGGAGATTTCTCTCCGTATTTTCCCCCCCTGTTGACCATGGCATCTTGCAGCAACTTACCCAGAGGCAAAAACTCTGTCAAGTGGTTTGAGAACTTATTGGCATATACTTCAGATAAAAATGGATATAGAGAAATATTCACCCAGGGGAGGGAACAGTTACAAAGAGTTTGGCTTTTCTAAGCAGGGGAGAGAGACAGCTCTGAATTTGAGAGAGAAGCAGCCCTGTTGGCTAAGAGTTGAACTTAGAAGGCAGCAGACTCTGGGAACTGAGTTAAGCCATCCTCTCAGCAGAGGTTCTCTACCTAAATGGATCTACATGACAGAAAGAAGGAGAGAAAGAAATAAAGAAAGAAAGAAAGGAAGAAAGAAAGAAAGAAAGAAAGAAAGAAAGAGGAAGAGAGAAAGGAAGGAAGGAAGGAAGGAAGGAAGGAAGGAAGGAAGGAAGGATGGATACTGGAGCCCTGCAGTATTGCAAATGTGGGTTACCTTGACCATGTATTTGCTATTTGCTAATCTCAGTACCACTGTTTATGCCCACTCCTCCCATTGGTTCTATGTATATTTATGGAAGAATATATCCCATTTTTATGAGTGAAATGTTTTGTAGTTATTATTTCTATATGCTATTATAGTAAATATCTCTGCTAAGAACTCATCATATTTATGGGCTATAAGTGGGAAGTATACTGATGGGGGCTTTTAAGTTTTTTTTTAATAGTTTTTGAAGGGTGACCCCATACTATTCCCTAGAATTACCCCTAGAACCACTAAGTGGCTATTACCCTTTAGGTCCCTGATTACCAAAGTGGGGTAATAGTCTAGAAAACATGTTATAATCATACATATAAGAAAATAAAAATTTAACCAAATAATCCAGGGCTTGATTTATTGGTGCCTCTTTTTAGAGTGAGACTACCTATTTCCTCTAGATCTCATCTTATTGTTGTAAACCAAAAGAATTTGCTGTCACTGCCTTTTTAATCTTCCAAGCTACGTTAACCTTCTAATGCCCTTAGGATGAGAATAGTACCACCACTGCTATAACTAGCTGAAATAGTTTTTTTATTTTTATTTTTTTACAGTTAAAGAAACTGATACCTAAAGTGGTTAAGTGACTTACTTAGGGCCCCACAGTGATGGAATGTGAACTCAGGTCTTCTGATTCCATAGCCTCTTGCTACTGTACCACTTTGCTTTTCAAAAGAAAGCTTTCCAAGGAACCTTGTGGAGTATGTTGTGCAAACCCAATGTTAGTGGTAAAGTCTGGACTCAAACTCAAGAAACCTAGCTCCCAGGTCAGTGCCTTTTAACCTCCTTACTTGTTAGACCTCAGCTAAATCACTGACAAATTGATTAGTTAGTAAATAAAAAATAAGTATAACCTCTATGATCCAGGGATATTCTGGAGGTAACTTGAACTGGCTATAGAGATCTGGTTGTTAAATTTTCAGTCTGTGGATTGCAGCCCCACAAGCTACAAATTAGGGCTAGAGTTATTATTTTGTTGATTATTTTAGACTCAGGAAGAATATGGAGAAAATGTTGTTATGCAGATTAAACTTAAAAAAGTGTTGTGTCCTTTTTTTGGGAGAAGCTATTGTTAAACATTTATCACTAGAATCCTATGCATCCTTACCTTCCTCACAAGAGAATTAAAAAATAGGGGACAAACTTCCTTATATATCTTTCTTATATAGGTTGTTCAACAGATTTTTAAAATAGATCCTTTTTTTTTTGTCTTTCCTCGTCATACAATCCCTCTCCCACTTCTTCCCCTATGTTCTTGGAGGAAGGTGAATAGTAGAACATTGCTAATGAATATTTCTGAGCATTTAAATTCCCAGAGTTTCCCAGGATGAGACTCTAGTCCAATAATAATAATAATAATAATAATACTAAATGTTATTTATATGTCATTTTTCTGCCAGAGCAGTCTAGGTAGTTCCCCAAAGGACCATGCAGTAAAAATGCCATCAGTATGTGACAAAAATGCTAATCAATAAGACTTGGGGACTGTCCCAATCTGTTCTGTGGTTTGGGGAGGTGTTTCCAAAAGCAGTCTCAAGGACCAGTAATGCTTAAAATTATAGGCTTTTTATTAATATATGTTTTGACTCACACAAGGGAAGGCTTAAGGTCCTTCTTGAAACACAGACTGGAAATGTAGAAACCAAGGAGGTCACAGAGCCTTGAGTAAGATGACTTTTATACTGTGACAAGGAGTGTGTGAGTGTGAGTCTGTGTGTGTCTGTGTGTGTGTGTGTGTGTGTGTGTGTGTGTGTGTGTGTGTGTGTGTGTACATTGAGTAGGGTGGTGTTAACAAGTATACTTAACTAAGTTCCTACCCTCTAAATGTCACACAGGCAAGGAGATGTTAGGGAATGGCCATGCAAACTCCTGTGGGGGTTGATTGACTTGTTGGTTGTCTTTTGTTCTCAAAGAGAACAAAAATGACATCATTATGTTGGAGTCAAGTTACAGTGTTGTCTGACTATGACTGATCAGATCACAATGAGTTTAGAAGGCTCTTCCACAGGTCAGGATACAAATAGTCCATATACACATTTGGACAAGTTTTGTGATATGGAAAACGTTGGGAAGAGTTCACTGATCAGACAATTTTCTTAGTCCTATTTATCAAAAAGAAGGCAACTGACTACAAACACTGTAGAACTTAGCCTGTCAAGTGGATCCTATCCTAAAATCAGCTGAAATCCCATAATCAAGATTATAGTCCACCCCACCCCTTCTGGTCCCCAAATACGGCCAAGCACAGCAGCAATAAGACTGACAAAATTCACCTTCCTCCCTCCTCTGAGGAGGTGAGGGAATATCAGTGCAGAACATTGCATGCTGGGACTGTTGGATCACAGATTTAGAGCTGGAGGGGTCCTCTGGGCCATCTAATCCAATCCTCTTATTTTACAAATGAAGAAACTTAAACACAAAATGAAAATAATGATTTTCCCAACATCATACTCTATCAGACTTGGCTGATGTGCTGGCTAATTTTGTTTAACTTCTCTGTCTCTGATATTATCATTGCTTCTGACTCTGTCTCTGTCTTTCTTGGTCTTTGTTAAAGGGAAGGGGATGGAAGGAAGATATTTAGAAATGAAAGTGATCTAAAAATAAAAGAAAGCAATTAAAATTTTAAAAAAGGAAGGACTTTTAAAGAATAAGAACTAGATCCAATGGATTTTTAAAACCAGTAATTAATTCACTGTTGTTTAGAAATGAAGATTTACCATGGTCACAGGGATTGTTGGGGCTAAAAGGGACTTTAGAAATTATCTAGTGCAGTAGTGCTTTCTTTTTACCCAATAGGGAACGCCAAGTCACACAAGTAGACAATCTGGAGCTAGAATTTGTCTTGACTCCTAGCTCAGAATTTTTCACACTTCACTGGCACGGAGAGCACTATGATACAGTGGACAGAACTGATCTAAGGAGACCTAGGTCAAATTCAGTCTCCGTGGCTTTCTAATTGTGTGACATTAGTCAAGTCACTTTACTTCTGTGGACCTGTCTATTCACCTGCAAAATGAACTAGATAGTTTGTATGGCCCCTTATGGTCTAAATATATGTTCCTATGGTGCTGGGAGAGGCTTCTCTCCTTTTAGAAAGTAAGTGAACAGAAACATTTGCTTCACTCCCATTCACTTAAGAATTGGCATGTCAGCAAAAATAAGGCTAAAGATTCTGTATTTGAGAATGATCCAAGATGTGAAAGTGAGGGAAGTGAAAGGAGCCAATTTTTCCACTTAATCCCACCATCCCAAGAAAACCTCAAGAGAACATCAAAAAGAGGATGGGGAGAAATGTAATAAAATAAGAGCTTAATGAAATTTCATTAAAATCTACAACCCCCACAGAGACTATAAAAATGAAATGAAAAGAACAAGAAACATCAAATACCTCCCCCCAAAAACACAAACTGGATTGGATACTGTTTCATTATAAATCATATTGTTATTGTTGTTCAGTTGTGTCTGACCCTCTGTAATCCCATATTGGAGTTTTCTTGGCAAAGCTACTAGAGTAATTTCCCATTTCCTTTCCTAGCTCATTTTACATTTGAGGAACTGACAATTAAGGGTTAAGTGACATGCTCAGGGTCACATAGCTAATAAATGTCTGAGGCCAGATTTGAACCATGAAGATGAATCTTCCTGATTTCAAGTTCAATGCTCTATCTTTCATGGCAACTAGCTGTCCACCAAATATGGATAGATGATAGATAGATAGATAGATAGATAGATAGATAGATAGATAGATAGAGATAGAGATAGACATATACATATATGTAAATACATACACATATATAGTCTATATAACATTATATAAAATTATAAATGACAATCACCAAGTTTGTCCCTAAGATATGTAGAAATCTTTTTTCCCCTCCCTTCTTCAAAGAGAGTAGGGATGTATAATATTACAATTATAGCTTCAGTAGGTATGCTGTTTGTTTTTGCCAATATGTTTTTAATCTCCCTCTTTGTCTTTTTATTCTTAGTTATTAAGGGATTCTCTCTGGGTTGGAGAAAGTGGAGGAATATATTTAGAAGTGAAGATGATTTAAAAATTAGACATAATTTTTCAAAAATAATAATTCAAAAAAGAAAATTAAAGAAAAAAGATCCCGAAATTATTTCCACTCACTGATTTGCCAATATCTCCCTACTGGTTGATGCATACTATAGAAATGGCAGTTCTCCTAACAAAGATGTCTGGACCTAAAAGTTAATGCTAGCAAAAATTTAAAAAAAAGGTTTTCAAGTTTGTATATTTATCACTAATATGTAACTCAATATCTGGTAGGGGAACTATATTTGTCTAAGCAAGAAGTGAATTCTGATCATTAGTATACTTAGCTGGGCCAGAAGAAGATGGTTATTAGGCTGCTGAATAAATGAGACAATTTCTCAGGGCTCAGCCTGTTAATCTTTACCTGCTGACTGGTGTCCTTCAAACTTCTGGGGAAGTAAATTTTGCTGAGAGGAGAAAATGGCCTTTGCTGTTAATAGTTGCTACTGAGAACATACTTGGAGGAAAAAATATGGTTTAACTTTGAACTTTGAGGTGCTCTGGGGTTTTGAGGGGCAGAGGTCACTCAGAGCTTAAAAGTTTTAACTTTGTTAATGAGACTTTTTTCTTTTTATGCTTTTGAATTGAACAAATTGTTCATTCATTCAGGAGTGTTTGATTCTTTGTGACCCCCATGAACTGTATACAGTATGCCTAGACCTTCTATCATCTATTATCTCCCAAAGTCTATCTAAATTTATATTCATTGCTTCCATGACACTCCTCCTCAGATATCCCCTTCTCCTTTTGCCTTTTATCTTTCCCAAAATCAGGGTCTTTTCCAATGAGTCCTGTCTTCTCATTATGTTGTCAAAGTATTTAAGGTTCATTTTCTGTCTTTGTCCTTCCAATGAATGTTTAAATTAATTTCCTTAAGTTTTGACAGATTTGACCTCCCTGCTCTCTAAGGGAGTCTCAAAAGTCTTCTCCAGTGCCACAAATTAAAAAAAAATTGATTCTGTGGCATTCAGTTTTCCTTATAGTCCAACTGTTATAGTCACATATTGCTGTTGGAACAGCCATAACTTTGACTATAAAGACCTTTGTCTGAAAAGTATTGTATCTGCTTTTTAGTATAGTCCAGATTTGCCATAGCTTTTCTTCTAAAGAGCAAGTGTCGGGGAGGCTAGGTGGCATAGTGGATAAAGCACCGGCCTTGGAGTCAGGAGTACCTGGGTTCAAATCCGGTCTCACACACTTAATAATTACCTAGCTGTGTGGCCTTGGGCAAGTCACTTAACCCCATTTACCTTGCAAAAACTAAAAAAAAAAGAGCAAGTGTCTTTTAATTTTCATGGCTGCAATTGCCATCTGTAGTGATCTTTGACATTACTTCCATTTCTTCTTCTTCTTCTATTTGCCAGGAAGTAATGGCATCAACTGCCAAGAGCTTAGTTTTTTTTAATGTTAAACTTCAAATTAACTGTTATACTTTCCTCTTCTTCACTTTCTACCATCAGAATAATATTATCTATATATCTGAGATTGTTGATATTTTTCCAGGCAATCTTTATTCCTACTTTTGATTTGTCTAGCCTGGCATTTCACCTGATGTTTGACAAATTAGAGATTGCCAAACAGATTATTTTTATTCAGAATTTAAGAAATGAAACAAGCATTTCCATATCAAAGCAGAATAGAAAAAAGAATTGCACACAAAACTACCAATCTTTTATATACAACTTGATTTTTTTAAAAAAATATATTATATACAACTTGTTTTTCCTTTTAAATTTATTATAAAGTTATCATGCAACTTTTTCCTTCTCTCACTTCCTCTACCCACCCTAGAGAGATGGCTACCAGTAGACAAAAATACGTGTGTGTGTATATGTGTGTGTGTGTGTGTGTGTGTGTGTGTGTGTGTGTATGGTTCATTCTTTGGATGCAGAGAGCTTCTTCCTTCATATGTCCATTCTAGTTAAATTGGGTATTTATAATAGTCAAAATGATTTGATCGCTCAAAGATATTCCTAAATCAATATTTCTCTTACTCTTGGTTCTGCTCATTATTTCATGAAATCTTTGCATATTTTTCTAAACTCAACCAACTCTTCATTTCTTATAGCACAGTGGTATTACATCACAATCATATACTACAATTGTTCAGTCATTCATAATACCTTAACTTGTTCAGTCAATGACAAACTGACTGGCATCCATGAAATTTCTGATTCTTTGCTACCACAAAAAGAGCTGCTGTAAATATTTTAGAACATATAGGTTATTTCCTTTTGCCCTGTATTGCTGGGTTAAAGGTTATAGATAGTTTAATAATACTTTGGGAATAATTTCAAAGTGCTCTCTGAAATGCTTGGATTAGCTTACAGTTCCACCAATAGTTGGTGTCCCAATTTTTCCACATTCCCTCTGACATTTGTAACTTTTCCCTTCTATCATTTTAACAAATCTGATAGGTGTAAAATTATATCTCAAAGTTGTTTTAGTTTGCATTTCTCTTAATGATTTAGAGCATTTTATATGAACATAAATTGTTTTGATTTCTTCATTAGAAAATTGCCTTTTCATAACCATTGACAATTTATCATTGGGGAAATGACTTGCATTCTTAGAGATTTGATAAAGGTCTTTAAATATTTGGGATATGAGATCTTTTTCTGAGAAACTGAAATTTTTTTCCAATCTTCTGTTTTCCTTTTGATCTTTATTACATTGATTTTATTTTTATACATTTTTTAAAAATTTAATGCAATAAAATTATTCATTTTATATCTCCTGATAATGTCTCTTGTTTATTGATAAATTATTCATCTATTCATGTCTGATAAGTATTATATTTCATTTTCTTTACATTTTCTTGTAATGTCTCCCTTTATATATAGGTCATGCATCCATTTTGACTATCTTGGTGCCATTCCATTTTCTTGATGAGGATACAGAAGCCCAGAAAGATCATCACACAACAAATTAGTGACCAAACAGGCTAGAAGCAAGATCTCTTTCTACTGCTCCATACTGTATTCTTCTGGATGAAAATAAACCTCATTTTTTCCTAGGTAAGATGATAGACTGTTAAATGATGGGTAAGAAATGAATAGATCATGAATTTAGAATTCAGAGGAACCTCAGAATTTAACCTCCTTTAAAGTAAAATCCAAAGAGTCCAAATAATTTGCCCAAAGTCATACATAGCCAGTAAATGGTAATGCCAGTATTTGGATCCAGGTGTTCTAACTCTAAATATATTCTCTTTCCACAATGACAGAAGCCCTCATCCTGGCAGGAACCTCAAGGGGTTATCTCATCCAGTCCTTTTTCTTTGATGTCATCAACAAGTCAACTAGTGACTTTGCTATTTAAAATTCTCTGGGGAAGGAGGTTTCCAGAGACTTCCTTACTGTCAAGATATTTGAGTATCAGCTTCAGTGATATGAGAAACAAATACAACAACTTTCTGAGGATGTAAATGATTGAGAATTGTGGAAATGAATAGATGTAGCATAACAAAAAAAGCATGATGAAAGGCATATTCAGCATACTTGCTGCTGAATGCCAGCCTCCTGAATAAGAGGGGGGGATCCTAAGCATATGACCTCCCCCCCAAGTCACCATGTTGAATCAGGGCATGAACAATTGATGCCTTTCTGATGCTGGCATGTCTTGGCCCTGACTTCTACCCATTTAAAGAAGACATCTGTCATCCAACGGGTTTAAAGGAGGTGTTGGTTTCTGTATGTTTCTCAGGAAGGGCAAGAGCTTCTGCTCTATATGGTACCATTCACAGCCAGGAATTGAGGAGCAAGGGATCTTTTATATTATAGGAAGAAACCCCAAAAAGTCAAAATCCATATGGTTATCTAACTCTTATCATATTGGCAGTGGTAGAGCCCAGAGACCCTTCTGGCTAAATTTTTTGTAACTATGTATTCCTATAGGCTTATGGATAGCTACAAAGTTGCTGAATGATACAGAAAGCTTTAGGAAACTCAGTTTCTTAATCTGTTGACCTGTTGTCAAATACTGAAAAGTATTCTAATTTCTTGCCTGTGGAGAAGGAAGAAAGCAAGCAAGTAAGGAAGGATAGAAGAAGTGAGGGAATAGGTGGAAGTAGGAAAGAAAGAAGGAAAGAAGGAAGGAAGGAGGAAAGGAGGGAAAGAAAAGAAAGGAAAGGAAGGAAGGAAAGAAGGAAGGAAGGAAGGAAGGAAGGAAGGAAGGAAGGAAGGAAGGAGAGAAGGAAATAAGAAAGGGAGGAAGGAAGGGTGCAATAAAAAGGAGGAAAGGAAGGAAGGAAACAAGCATTTATTAATTTCCTTATATGTTCTAGGCTATATGCTGTGTTTTACAAATATTATCTCATTTGACCCTCACAGTAACTCTGGGAATAGTCTCTATTATTATCCTCATTTTACAGTTGAGAAAACGGAGGCAGACATATATGAAGTGACTTGCTCAGAATCACATAACCACTAAGTATCTGAAAGTTGGATTTGAACTCAGGTTTTCCTGACTCCAGACTCAGTGCTCTATTTACTGTACTACCTAACTTCATCAGGTGTGGAAAATCCTTCCAGGAAAATAGCTCATAACTTATCTATATCTCAACATATATGTCCTAGGAAACTTCCACAGGCACATAAAATTTGAGTGGCATCATTTTTTTTTCACTTAATAGTATTTTTTCAATTTCATGTAAAGATAGTTTACAATCATCTCTTAATAAATGTTAAAGTTGCAATTTGAACTCATTTTCTTGACTCTAAGCTCAGAGTTGCATCCATTATATGAGGCTGCCTCTTACCTGTATATTTCTATGGTATAAATAGACATACATATTTGCTATGGTAATTATAAAATTGTAAATGATTATCCAGAAATCAGGGGACTTGGGTTTAGTCTTGTCTCTAGGCAGTGTGCTGCCTTAGAGTCCTGACTCAGCATTCAAATCCCACTTTGACACTAACTACCTGTTTGACATTTATCCTTTCAAGACCTCAGTTTCTCCAACTGAAAATGAAGGGCTTGGAGTACATGACCTATAAAGAGCATCCTACTTTTAATTCTGTGAATCTCTGAATTCTCTCTAGGCTTCATGATGTTAAAGAAAGAACATTGAGGAAGGAGTCAGAAGACCCAGGTTCAAATTTGTACTCTGTCACTTACCAGCTAGATGACTATGGACATATCACCTTATCTTGTTTTGCCTCAGTTCCCTCAACTTCAAAAATGAAGATAAGAATTCTTATATTTCTGATGTCTTGATACTAAGGCTAAATTATCTATGAGTTGATAATGAAATAAAGAAGACCTGAGTTCAAATCCTATTGCTTGTGTAGTCCTGGGCAAGTCACTTAACTTATGCCAGCCTCAGTTTCAATAATTGTACAATGAAGATTTTAAAAAATCACCTGTCAGGGTTATTGTGAGCATTAAATGAAATGTTTTATTTGTAAAATGCTTAGCACAATGCCTGGGACATGTTGTTACATCGTGTCTGATTCTTCATGACCCCATTTGGGGTTTTCTTGGCAGAGATACTGGAGTGATTTGCCATTTCCTTCCCCAGATCATTTGATAATTGAATAAACTGAAACAAACAGTGACTTGCCCAGGATATACACAGCTAGTAAGTATCTGAGGTCAGATTTGAATTCATAAAGTGGAATCTTCCTGCCTTAATACCTGGTACTCCATCACCTCGCTGCCACTCTGGAACATAGCTATTGCTTAATAAGTGCTTATTTTCTTCCTTCCCTCCCTCTTTTTCTTCCTTCCTTTCTTCTTCTCTCCTTTCCCTCTTTCCTTCTTTCTCTCCCTCCCTTCTTCCTCCCTTCCTTCCTTCCTTCCCTCTTTCCTCTCCTTCTTCCTCCCCCTCCTCTCATTTCCTCCTTCTCTCCTTCCTCTCCTTCCTTCCTTCCTTTCCTCCTCCCCTCCTCCCTCCCTCCCTTCCTCCCTCCCTCCTTTCCTTCCTCCCTTCCTCCCTTCCTCCCTTCCTCCCTCCCTCCCTCCCTTCCTTCCTTCCTTCCTTCCTTCCTTCCTTCCTTCCTTCCTTCCTTCCTTCCTTCCTTCCTGATCAGTAGTTCTACCACATGGGGCTTTGGGCTAGAGCCAGCCTTTGGTTTCTCAGACTTTCTGCTATTTTTCCCTGGAGTCTGGATCACAAACCCTGTTTATATATATAGCAGAATATTTCAGTGATTTGTGGAGTCCATGACAGAATGCTTTCTTTCTTTCTTTTGATGCCATTATCGTCCTCTAGTTATTTCCTCTCCAGTGTAGGTTCCCTTCTAAAGCTGTGGGATCAAGAGTTTGGTGACTGGACATCACAACCAGTGTTTCCCTAATTTATATTGCTCTTATTTCCTATTGGCACAAATAGTTTTACATATTTCTTCATCAATGTTTTAGTATTACTACTTCATTTCAACAAACTTAGTTAAGCACTTATAACTTATGTATGGCATTAAGTTAGGAATGGAGATTTAAAGAGAAGGAAATAAACAGACTTTGCCCTCAAGTAACTTTTCTTCTACTAGAACAGTTGGAGGATGGGGGAGGAAAATACATTTACGCAGCCATGTAAATGCAAGGTAATTTATGGAGACAGAAGACTAAGGGAATCAGAGGACCATAAATTTAGAGTTGGAAGCAATCTTAGAGACTTCTGAGTTCAATTCTCATTTTACAGTTAAGGAAACTGAGGCACAGAGAATTTAAATGATTTGCTTAGAATCACAAAACTATGGAGTATTGTATGCAGGATTTGAACACAGATCTTCCCAGTTCCAACTAAAGCAGTATGGAGGAAGTAGCTCCTTAAAAAACATTAACAATTCTAAGTGTTAGAAATGAAAAGTGAGTGCATCCTAGTGATTCGAGACGACCTACCCAAAGGCACAGTGTTGGGCCATAATGCATCAAGTTCCTGGACTATAGCAAATAGACTATGATGATGATGATGGTGGTGATGATGATGATGATCATGATGATGGTGTTGATGATGGTGCTGGTGGTAGGGTGATGATGTGATGGTGATGATGATAGCATTTATAGAGCACTTCAAGTTGTAAAATGTTATCTCATTTTATCCTCATAACAACCCAGAGAAGTCAGTGCCATTATGATTTCTATTGTACAGATGAGGAAGCTGAGCCTGAACATAGAGTGCATGAACAAGTATGTGGATCCAACTTGAACTGGTTCATCAGAGTCAATAGTTAAATTCTCCCTGTATAGGCAAGCAATATAAATCAAATTGGTTTCTTGTTTAACTGATCATCTGCCAGTGTCATCAGAATCAAATAAAATTGATTCTCATAGGTTATATGTGACTAAGAAAATCACAAATTAACATCATCAAGGTTGTATAGTTTGGGCTTCACTCAGAAGTTTTGTAGTCTGCAGCTGCTCTTAGACACTTCTGGACTCTAGACCTAAGAAAATTATGGAGAAAAATTTTATAATGCAGATTAAGCTTAAGGGCCTGTTAGTATAGACATATTCCCTATCCATTTATCCAAGGAACTGATTGTTTTTTGGGTTTTTTTTTTTGCAAAGCAATGGGTTAAAGTGACTTGCCCAAGGTCACACAACTAGGTAATTATTAAGTGTCTGAGGTCACATTTGAACCCAAGACTTCCAGACTCCAGGGTCAGTGTTCTATCCATTGTACCACATAGCTGCCCCAGGAAACTGATTGTTAAATATTTATTAGAATACCCTTCAATGCACTGAAAGGAATGATGTAAAATCTGTTTGGAAAAGTAAATAGGGCTTTAAATGTGAGAGCTTTAAATATTGGGCTGAGAAATGTAGAAAATTTTTTCATGATTGATTTCCAGGTTGATTGGAAAGATACCTCTATCTGACCTTACAGGGTATGCAAAAGGCAGTTAACTCCTGTTCATTCCACTAAGACTAAAGTTGGGCTGACCACAATCCCTCCAGGTAGCATTCATTTCTATCTGGCTTGAATGTGCAGAATATTTTTTAAAGGATTTAGCATTTTTCTTCTCATAAAAAGGGCTTTTCTGGGTGATAGTAAAAGACAGTTCAAGCCACCAGGCTCAATAAAAGGTACCACTTGAGACTTTTAAAAAATTCCAACAGTAGCTGTAGTTTTTTCCAATCTCATCCCTTACCACCTATGGTGAAACAATGTCAAATCAGATCAACAAGAAAATTCAACAACAAAATACATCTCTTGGTCTCCTTGGACCTCTTTTGCCAAAGTTCATGGCCCAAGTGCAGTGACTGACAAAAGCAGATGATTAACTATGCTCGTTGATTGATTGAAGTAAAGGTGAGTTTTATTCCCTGGCCCACAGCCCCCACTCCCAACTCAAACAGAGTGATTCCCTTTCTATATTTCTCCTTAAAGTGCTTAGGGAGAATCCCACCTTCTAATTTCATCATTCATTTCAATTAGTTTTACTTACATTTGCTCATATCTTTTGAGTATATCACATAAGTTTAACTTAGAGACTCCAATTTTCCTCAAAGCCACCCTTTTGTTCATTTCCCTTCCCCTGCCTCAACAGATTTTTAGAAAAAAGAAACTCACTATTTATGGAACATAGGGGATACTGGGAACTTAGCATCTGTACTCCCAAAATATCTAATAGGATTGAATCAGAGTCCAATGATCCAATTGATGGTAATACCAGTCATCCTGACTTTTGTCTTACCATTGGATTTGTTTTTGCTTTTTGCAAGGCAGTGAGGTTAAGTGACTTTCCTAAAGTCACACAGTCAGGTTATTATTAAGTGTTTGAAGTCAAATTTGAACTCAGGTCCTCCTTACTCCAGGGTTGGTGCTAATCAACTTCACCACCTAGTTGCCCCCTTAACATTGGATTTGGATGATGCAGGAAGAGAGAAAGAAGTTGACAACTTTGTACAATCTGACTCACTTAAATGCAATTCATTCAGGAGTCTGGACATCACCTATGATGTCATTGATCCTTTTCAAAAGTGAAGGACCAATAATAACTTGTTAAGTGAGGGAAGGATATCAAAATTGCCTGCAAAATTGATCTCCTTCCAGTGACCACTACCCCAACATGCTTAATAATCACCTATTGAAATGACCTGAAAGAACACCTTCTGATTTGATAAGTCATTTTATCATCCCTCACCCCAAAGATTGTTGGTCAGGGAGTGAATGAATGGAAAAACAGAATTTATTAAGTCTTCAATATGTGCCAGATACAATACTAAACACTTAGATTAGAAATACAAACAAGTAAAATGACTTTTGCACCTCAAAGATCAGTAGGCAGTAGGAAAGCTGAGGGATGTTAAAGGGTGAATATATAGACTGTGGCACAGTCTGGAAATAGCCTGGGAGTGATGTAGTGGCCTGTTTGTTTCTGTGCAAAATAAGACAAAGACTCACTCATCAGAGCCCACAATCCTAGGGATGGACTCCAAATTCTACTGGGAGAGAGTTGAGGATGATGACGAGAGCATAGGGAATTGATAGGGCAGCCTGGCTTCAGGCAGGATTAAGTGGAACTTCACCTATCAGAATCCAGGGTCTTAGGAACAGAGTTCCAACTGTAGCTTGAAGGAACCCATGAGAATTCTGTCAGCAGTGGTTTGGGGGGTTTAGAAATACAAATGAGTTCAAGAACAAGAGCCTTTGTGAATTTTGATCCATTCACAGAAGCAGAGAATTTGAGACATAAAAGGGGGCCCAAGCAGAAATTTAGTTTGCTTCTTACCTGGAAAAGAATGCTCCCTACTACCATCTACCTGACCTTTGCTTGGAAAGCTCCAACAAGGGGCTATACTCTCCCTCCTCAAGACACAAGATCCTGGATTTAGAGCTCGGTTGACTGTCTAGTCCAATAGTCTCAAACCCCCTGCTAATTTGGACTGCTCTATTCATGAGGACATTTCCCTTCATATGAAGCTTTGCCTTTCTTCTCTCTCATTTCCATCCCATTATTACTCATTCAGTCTCCTAAATAAACTGCGAGTATATTTCCTAAGTCTAAGAAATCTTTTCATCCTTTTGAGGAACCCTGATCATTCTATTATCCTTCTGGTTGGAATAGAAGACCTCTAAGAAATTAATCTAAGATCCAAACACCATAGAGCATAATGAATGAATCAATCAACTAGCATGGATTTAATACCTATTACATACAAACTCTGTGTTGAACTGGAAGAAATCTTAGAGAACAGATGTTCAAACTCCTTTGTTTTATAGTTAGCATTCCTTATGGCTATAACTGTCTATGAATCTATAGGTAATTCTCTAATTTTAGTTTTATTTGGGGGGGGGGGGAGTTGGCGATGGTTTGACTCATGCCCTTGAGATGTTCAGAAATCATCTGTAGGAAATTAACCCCAGAAACAACATGAACTTTCTTTCTTGCAGTCAGAGAGAGATGCCAGCAAATTTTGTGTCCTCTTTTCCCCTTGCGGCTCAGGTATCTCTCCTTTTGGCGAATATTTGTCACCAGCTGTGATTCAAATAGGGAGCCAATGTTTTTGGACTGCCACAGAAGATGGTCTTCCTGTAGGACAGATGGCCCCTCCAGTATGACTCAGAATGTCCATCTCAGACCATGGTTGCCTTGGATGTGTGCCTGAGGGCAAAAGTCAAACTAACTTGTGATTGGGCCTCTAGCCAGTTTAACAGATGGCAAAGAAGTAGAGACAGCCAAAAGTTTATGTATAGAAACTAAGTAAGGCCATAAGAATTGAAGGATGGAAATCGTTTTCACTGCCTTAAAAGCTAAACCTTTAAGAACTTAAAGTACTTAAGTTTTAAGTACTTAAGTATTTTCATTTTAGGATTTTTTAAACTAAATAGTATTTGTAAAAATTGAAGTGAATATACTTAGGATTTATGATTTCCTCAAATTTGGGGAATTCTTTGGTTTGGGATTTCCCTCTAACAATACAAATAAAAATTGATGTATGACTTAATAGGTACAAATAGCAGAATATTTCCTGAGGCATTGAGAGGTTAGTTAATTAGTCTCAAATCATAGAATAAGTGCAAAAGATGGCATTTGAATCCAAGTTTTTCTGACTTTGTCTCCTTTCCTCCATGCCTCCATAGGGATATGTATGAATATGTATGTATGTGTATGTAAATATATATGTATATACAAATATTCATTTGTATGCTATACACACATACATGAAAGAGGTAATGTGGTTCAGTGGAAAGAATACCAGATCTGGAGTCCAAGAACACAGGTCTAAGCCTTGATTCTTCCATTTGCTACTGATGAAACTTTCAAGCAAATCCCTCCTCAGGGTCTCAATTCCCACATCTATAAAATGTGTGGGTTGGAAAAGATTGTGTCTAAGGAGCAGAGAGGAGAGGAGAAGGGAGAGGTTTCAATAGAGCCAGTCATTTGATTTCTGTAGCACAGAAACAAGGAGGTTGGACTGGGACACCTATAAACTCTCCCAATTATGACATTCTATAATTCCATGATTCTCCATTTTTGTTCTTGTACTCTCAAGTCTGGAATGAAATCAACTCTGCTCTAAATCCAGAGTAGTCAATAAAAGTTCCTTTGGATTCTTCTAGAGCAGGATGAATTTTTATTGGCAGATCCTGCAGGGAGAAGTGAGTATTTGGGGTTTGGCAGCCCTAGATAATTTGAATTTTTGAGTACCTGATCCCTGAATACTGTGTGGGTGACATCCTGGTCAGGACACATCCTCCACCTCCGGCAGAATCCTTTGCTTACTTCCTCAGGACTCTTCCTCACACTCTTTTATAGTATTCACGGCTCTCACGTTCTCTGTGGCCAGCACTGGTGCCATAAATATTCGCCTTCATTTTGCAGCTGACATCCTGTAACCATCTCTGTCCTCAGATAGTGCCTGGCCCCAACTCCATCCCGGATGAGAAACACAACCACCCTTGCAGTGGGGCCAGTCCTGAGACTGTGAAGAACATCATGTGCCTGGCCCCTGATCTAAAAATACTCCACTCACTAAACTGAACCAGCCTCCTTCATCCAGAAAGGTCCAAAACACCAAACATGAGGTTTGATGGCTCGTTGGCAAACACAGAGACAACCAGTGTTTATACTAATCAGGTGAATCTCTAGAAAGACAGACACATACTTTATACTGATCAGTTGGAGGTGAGATGGAAAACATAGGGAAGCGAGCCAAGTGTGGATCGGTGAACTAGAGCAGAGCCAAAAAATGATAGCAAAAGAAATACATGATGATGGGCTTCTGTTCATCTTCATTTTGAATGACAGGAAAGGAGAAGCAGAGGGAATGCTGATAAAGCCAACCTCTTACTTCCTTTATTTGAAAGTTCAATCTGAAAGGTATTACATACCTCATGGACCTAAGACTTGCATTATGAGGGTAACCAATGAAAACTTGGGAAGGAGTTTGGTCATTTCAGACCTACTCTAGCTTGGATATGTATAAATTTGTGCATGAAAAATGGGGTGGTGCCATTAATAGGAACACATATACAGGCAAAGGCAACATTCCAAACTTACCTTGGAATTAGAAAGTCTAGCCTCTGAATTATTGGCTAGGTGATCCCAACACAGGGTAATCAATAAATCACTTAATCTCTCCTTGCCCCCAGACAGTTCTTTCTCTTTGACTGGGGTTAAATGATTAGGGGCAGCAAGGTGGCACAGTAGATAGAACACTGGCCCTGAAGTCAAGAGGTCCTGAGTTCAAATTCAGCCTCACCATTTGTGTGACTTGGGCAAGCCACTCAACCCTGATTGTCTTGCATCCAGGACCCAGTCATTCTGATTCATATCTGGTTAGAACCCAGACAACTTTGGAGGAGAAAGTGTGGCTGATGACTTAGCACAGCTGCCCCTCACTCAAACCCAATTCAGGTGCTAGTTATGGCATTACCTCCCTGATGTCAGGGTCTTCTTCCAGAATGAAGGACAAACCACAATTCCAAGTGACTGAGCTTAGGATTCATTCACTCTGGTTTCCAGGTGAGTTCACTTGTGCCACTTAGCTACCCCAACTTTCTAAGACCCTTAAAAGTTGCAAAGTACTTCTGAATATACATTATAAAAAGGAATTCCTTCTACCAATGAATTCTGGTTTTATTAAAACTATGCTTAACCAAAGCAATTATATCATGGGAAATTGTTGACCCAAGAGTTAGGAAGACCTGAGGTCAAATCCTTCTTTCTTTGTTTCTTTTATTCTTTGTTTCTTTCCATTTTAAGATTTTTATTTTGGTTCTGTATTTTTGATAAGGGGTTTATGCAACAGACAACTGATAGGAAGAATTAGGAATAGCCCTGGAGTATTCTAGAGTGCTGGTAAATCAGGTTATTATACTAATGACAGAGCTCAGGTTCTTTATCTTCTAAGTGTCCCAGGAAACACTCTTGTCTATCAGTTATGGATGAGCTGACAATTTGCTTTAGACAGGGAGTTTGGAAGTCCAGAAGTTCCTACACTGATCAAATCACAGATAGAGACTCAAACAAATAAGTAGTCACATAAGGGAAGCCCAGAAAAATCTAGAAGAACTATACGACCAAGCAAAAAAAGATGGACTAGTCACCTAACAGTATAAAGGTCAATCAATAGACAGCTCATGTGTTCCACTTCAATCCTTGAGATACTGTGAAAGCCAGGGGAAAACCCCCAGCAAACTGGGTGGACCTTCTGTGGAGGTCATGGTCAAGAATCACCAAGGACAGGCAACCATGAATGAGTTGCTATCTACATCACTGGAGAACATTTTTGTTCAGACTTCCCTACTGAGGCCTGGAGTTCACGATTCTTTCCACAAAGTTTATTACTGCAAAAAGCTTCTAAAGATGCAAGACCAACTTCAGATAAGTGTGACCAGTCACTTGAGATCTGTTTATTCTTGCCTGGGGTGGGAATAAGGGGGTGATGGTCTCCCATAGAAAATTTTAAAAATTCCAGCTTTGAAAACAGCCTCCTCCCACTGGATTTTTTTCTCTCTGCCCCTAGGTAGTTGCCTAGCAACTTCCCTTACTCCCTCTCTCTCCAGATATTCATATAGAACTCCATTCCTATTATCATCACATCCTATCACTTAAGCCAAAAAACTCACTTTAGATTTGTTAACCCATTACAGTTCCCCTCTCATTACCCTTGGCCAGATTTTACACAACTGCCATTATCAAGACAAACAAACTCTGACCCACAGAATATTTTCTCATTTCTTTGTTTTTTACAGCTGTATTGGGGTCTTCATAATAACATGTTTTCATATTAACCCCAAGATCAGACTATCAGACTGCCAAAGGGAGAGACACAGAGAAATCCTGTTAGCTAAATAATCCCAAGAGGTGTGGCCAAGTTCTAGGTGACTCTGATTTCTCTTTCACTTATCCTCCTCCTCTTTCCTCACCTTATTTTTCTTCTGAATTTCTTCTGGATGGAATTTTGAGGCTTTGTCAAAGGAGGGAGAGGGTGTTCTGGAATCCTTGGGAAAGAATGACCTCAGGAAAGATTCAATGCTATATTTATTTTTTATTTATTAACTCTCCCTTCCAATTATCTGAGAGCCATTTTTAACAATTCATTCCACCCCCAACCCAACAATCCTAAAAATAAACAGTTCATAGCTACCTAAGAAAAACTAAGAGCTGTTAACTTCTAATACCGGCAGTGGCAGCTTGGAGACCAGAGCTTCCTTTACTAACAAACACTCTGGTTGCTACTTGAAGTTTTTTTTTTTGTTGTTGCTGGGGTTTTTTTAATAGCACGATAGGACCTGCCCAGTTTTTCCCTCCTTTCCTGCAACCAAATACTCCCTGTTTTATAGTCACAAACATCAACAATAATTCCTGTATTTAAAATAGCACCTCAATGTTAATAGTCTTCTTCATCTTCTTTTTCTTCCCATTTTATAGATGAGAAAATTGAAGCTCAGAAATGACAATGAATTATGTATGGTCATATAGCTTGGAGGTATTGGAGATGGGAATTAAACTCAAACCTCCTGGTTTCAATGGAATTCAATTCAAAAAAGTATTTATTACATGACTGTTAGGGAGGCAACTTGGCACCAATGAAAGAGTTTAGGATTTTTGACTCAATGAATCTGAGTTCAAATCTTGGTTCTGCTACTCACCTTGGGTAAGGCAGTTCATAGTGTTAGACCTTGGTTTTCTTCAAAATGAGGTAGTTGGATTTGATGACCTCTAAGGTCATTTTTAGCTCTAAGTCTAATCATTCTATGTGCTCGGTGGGCATGGTGCTGAACACTAGGTGTGCAAAGAGAAAAAATGGAAGAATACTAGTCCTCAAGGTGCTTATGTTCTTTGAAGGGGAAATAATATCATAATATTATAATATAATAATATAATATCATATAAACTAGATAAAATTCTTTTGGTGCCAATATGTTTGCTGGTATAGGGAATTCTTCACAAGCAGAACATCTCTGCCAATGAGGTAAATTTTCTGCCTCTCAAATCTCATAGTGTATCCTGTGGCAGTAGAAGCGTAAGCAAACCTGGTCCCCTTGGAGAATAAAGGGTGAACAACAACAGAAGGGAACCCAAGTTGTCTTACCAAGATTGATTTAAGGGGCAGCTAGGTGGGGTAGTGGATAAAGCACTGGCCTTGGAGTCAGGAGTACCTGGATTCAAATCCAGTCTCAGAAACTTAATAATTACCTAGATGTGTGGCCTTGGGCAAGCCACTTAACCCCATTTGCTTTGCAAACAAAAAAGAAACCTAAAAAAACCACAAGATTGATTTATCTACTATATCATGCTACTTCTGCATATAATATACATATTTATATAATATATATATAAAATATAAATATATAGAGTAAATAACAAAGTAATTTAGGAGTAGAGGTAGAGAATCAGGAAAGGTCTTTTGTACGAGGTAGCATTCAAACACAGAGACAACCAGTGCCAGGACTAGAGTTAAAAAGATTCATCTTCCTGAGTCCAAATCTAGTTTCAGACACTTACCAGCTATATGACCCTGGACAAGTCATTTACCTTTGTTTGCCTCTGTTTGCTCCTCTGTAAAATGACTGAAGAATGACAAATCACTCCAGTATGTTCCAAGTAGGAACATGAAGAGTCAGATACAACTGAAATGATTGAACAATAAGAAAAGAGGGTCTGTAAAGTAACAATGCAGAGCATTCTAAGCTTGGAGGACAACCTGATCAAAGGTATGGTGATAAGAGCAAATTGCTATATACAGGGACTAGAAAATAGGTGAGTTTAGTGGACTTGTAGAACTCCACGTTCTTCACCCTCCCCATATTGCCTCTCATTGTTGTGAGTCACTCAAACTATTCCTCTTCTAAAAAACTTCTTTAATTTTGGGGGACAATGAAGAAATAACATTTCTAAGAAAAGAGAATGTTCTCAAATAATAATCTAGATTTTTATTAATTCATCATCTGCATTGTCCACTCTCCTCAGGTTCTCTCGGTCAGCTAGGCTTGGGAATAGATCCTTTTATCTGCATCTTTACTGCTGACTGCAACCCAAGAATCACAAAACTTTCAGAAAAATTAATATGGATTATATCATCTTTGTCAACTCCTTTTGAGAGAGCTCAAATGCCCAAGTCTAAGTAGCAGGAGCAGAAGAGAAAGAAAAACAAGACAGTCATCTCTGTCTTCCTTATTGAATCATGCAACCTTTGCTGGCAGACTCATAGGAAGATTGTGCCAAGGGAAAATAAAAGTCATTAAGAATTCCAGTTAGAGGCACATTCCTCAAGGGGAGTGACAGAGCCTTAAATCCATCAGGAATGAGTATAAATTTCAGAGCTCAGATTGGGTGCTTTTTCCCTCTGGGGCCTTAGGAGGAGGATAGGTGTGGGGTGTGTGAAGGAGGTGGTGAAATTTAAAAAAATACATCTTCAGCTGGTTGGCAAGTAGGAGGGAAACCTAGCACCTTTTGTTCTAATTTAAGGGGTTTTTTTTCCTTTTGGAAGAGAAGGACAATAGATTCATCAACTCTACTGAAATATTTGATGCAATATGCAGAAATTGTCAAATTACCTACTATGTGTGAGAAGTTGTGTTAGATGTTGAAGCTACAGAGAAAGACAAAACCCATTCTCTGCCCTCCAGGAGTACCCATGATAATAGGGGAGATAACAGGCAAACAATTAAATACAAACAAGCCATCTACAGAATAAATTTGAGATAATCAACAAAGAGAAGACACTAGCATTAAGGTGGATCAGGAAAGGCTTCTTGCAGAAAGTAGGATTTTGGATGAGAGCTGAAGGAAGCCAAGGCAGCCCAGAAGTACAGATGAATGGGGAAAATATTCTAGGTCTAGGAAATGAAAATGCACTGATGCTTATTAACCATGCAAGTTTGGATTCCGAATGAAGGATCTTGGGGATTTGATCTCTCCAAAGAAAAGAGCTTTCTGAATCCCAAAACATATCCCCAAACAAAAAGATATCACAGAAGCAATATAAAGACTAAAGCAACATGGACCCAAGATCTGTGGTGGTCATAATTAATAGACCAGTCATACAAAGTTGCAAAGTGGGTGAACATAATGGATAAAGCCTCAACCTGAAGTCAGAAAGACCTGGGTTCCAGTGGTGTCCCAAGTACATACTACCTATGTGACCCTGTGTTAGCTAATTCACCTCTAATTGCCCCCCAGACAATTTTCTAATGCTACATGATACAGGTAAGTTGTTGATCTGCACTGGAGGGGAAACTTGGAAGTTCTCTATGGATACTTCAAAATAAATTTAGATTAAACCCTTGGGAACAACAGATCACCTTTCTTCTCCCTGTCTCCTCTGAATTACTCTTATTTGATGAGCTCATCAGTACCTCATACCTCCCCCACTCTCCCAAAAAGAAAAGTACCAGAAAATCTTGGGGAACTGTTTGCTGTGTCATTCTGCACCGCCTAATAAAGAACATTTTCTTTATCCTTATACCCTTCTTACAATCTGTCATCACTGGGTGCCTCAGAAGAAGGCTGAGGCAATTGCCCTAATCATACCAATTGATCCAGAAGTGAGAAAGGAGTAGAGGGAACTCTCACCTGGATCCATAGAAGCAGTAAGACTGAATCCTTCCTCCCAGCCTTTAGGCCCCTGACAAAATTTACTTTTTTTCCCCTAAAAGTGCAACAGAACATGAAAATCTGGTGAACTGAGGGTTCTAGTTTTGCTTAATCACCATTTTCTTGTTTGAAATTTTAGGGACATTCTAACCCCTTCCAGTATTCTTCATCCTGACTTGGCTTCATCTGGCCCTTTGGCCTCCTGAAATGCATAGCAAGTGGGAGAGGATTGGCAGTGAAGAAAAAAAGGAGAGAGGTATTGGGAGAAGCAAAACTGGCCAATACGTTGGAAAATGGGGAAAAAAAAAGACAAGATCTTCTTCTATGACCTCCTTAACAATGATAAATCTGTAATAGTCAAATAGCAGCTAGGGGTATCTTTAGGTTACTTGAGTAATGATACTACTTCATTGCTGGGAGTCTCAATGAAAAATCATGTAAAAGAGTTCCAGATCTATCAAAGAAGATATCCTGAGAACCTAGAAGCTGGCATTCCTTTGTCCAATTTGCCCACAGAACAGTGACCATGAAAATCACTGAAAGTTTCCACAATCCTTTTCAATATTGATGGACTGGAGTTTGCTGTCTTATATCCTGTTCCCATTTTCACTCTCTCCTTCTGGATTCTTTTTTCCCTTCATGATCTCATTCTGTAGCTTGTAAATGGAGGAGGAGAGGGAGAACGGGACTCCAGCCTAAAGGGCATTGCTGTCTTGGGAGAAACTGAATCCAGAGACTGAATGGAATGCACCATCTATATTGTATATAATTAATTAATGCTTCTGCATTTACTGATCTAATTAAACTATACTTCAAAGGATGATCTGAGTGAAGGAGGCTAAATGAAGGAACATGAGAGGAAAGGGTGCAGCCAGTGAGGGGGGATTGAGTTAGAGGTAGAATGAATCATACTTCTAGATAAGACAAAGACACCTGGGGAGATCTGGAGAATCCCCATCACCTGCTATGCAACTATGAAACCTGCATAATTAGGTATCAGCATGCATAATAAATGACATTTTGAATGGGATCACCCAGAGGGAGATATATAAACTTATACCACAGAACAGTAAAGTAAATCCCAGACAGCATAAAAGGGAAATTCCCTGAAGCTCAAAATCTCATATAAGTGTCTTGCTTAAGAAATTTCCAGGGTTCCTATTCTTCAATAACCTTTCTTGGGTTACTCATCAGATCACCAATATTAGAGGAATCCTTGGTGATGGTAGACATTAGATTAACTGCTTCCAGTAGGGGCTGCTGCTCTCTCTACTGTATGTCCTCACCTCTATTTACCCCACCACTGTGGCAGGCAGTTTAACTTACTTTAATTGCACGGGAGATGTGACTTTAGCTAAACAGGTTTGGGTTTGTTTACCTCTTGATGGGAGCCAGTGTTCTGGAACCCCAAGCCATTTCTCTGTTGTCATCGACAGCAAATCTGAACTGCTGACAGTGGGATTCTCAAGCAAGTAGCATAAACTGAGTTGAAGTGGGGTAAGTGTGTGGAGGGAACCCAGCAGAGAAAACTCTTCAGACACACTGAACCACAACTTTAGATGATGAGACCCCACTGTGAGGACAACTGGGAAATGACAGCAACAGAGGGATCCACCTTGAAAGCTGTAATCAGAGAGGGGCTATTTCTTTCTGATTAGAGACACAGGGCCAACTAGACAGCAGAGGCTAAGTTGGAAGCCGTCCCAGGCTCTGCAAATAGTGACTGCTGTAGCAAATCAAAGGCTAGCCTCGACCTAAGAATGTCTGTGTCGAGAGAGGCTGTTGCGCTGATCAGTGGAATCATATCATATTCAAATACTGATCTGGGTTCTGTCTTGGACTCACTGCCTTACAGAGGAAGACATTCAGACCAAATCCTGGTGGGTATAGTTCCCCCACTTCCTGTCATATTTGTTTAAAAGACATGAAACACAGAACAGGAAAAATTGGGAGGGGGCTCTTTGGGGTTTTTACTTATTTCCATGACTCTTGGAAGAGGTACTAAGGCTAATATCTATGGAACTTTGCTTCACTTAAATCCAATTCCTGTGCTAGGCAGGATGTCACTTCTTGATGTCATTGGTTTTCCTTGAAAATGAGGGATGAACAAAAACCAACTCAATATTGCAATGTGATATAGTAAAAAGAGCAACTGAGTTAGGGATTAGAAGATCTAGGCTTGAATCATGGCTCTGATTTACTAGCTGTTACCTTGGGCAAGTAATTTCTTTGGTTTCATACCTTTAAAATGACAGGGAATAGGGAGGACTGGATGATCTCTCTAGCCCTTTTCTCCTCTGATTCCTATGATCCTCCAGTGGTATGTTATTGTAATATTTTAGTTATGTCCAACTCTTCGTGACCCCATTTGGGGTTTCTTTGGTAAAAATACTGGAGTGGTTTGCCATTTCCTTCTCTAGCTCTTTTTACAGAGAAGGAACTAAGGCAAATAGAGTTAAGTGACTTGCCCAGGTTTACAGAGCTAAAAAATGTCTGAGGTCAAATTTGAACTCAGGTCCTCTTGGCTCCAGGGCTAGCACTCTATCTAATGAGCCACTAAGCTATGGTATAATGAAAATATTATTAACTTGGGTGAAGTTGAATCAACCCAATAAACACCCATTTTTTGTAAGACATGGGAATACAATGACAGAAAATAGATATAACAATCCCTACTTTCAGGGATTCTCATAGTCTATAGAGTATACATTTAGGTTCTTCCATTTACTAATTCTCAGGATTTGAGTCTGACACCACCTCATCAATCCTATATCTTTGTATTAAATAGGTAAATAATAAACCTTCCCTCTCTTCCTACCAGTGCTGTTGAGAGTGGTTTGTCTGCTTGAAATAACTATGGAAATGTAACACATTATTCACACAGAGAACTGGAAAGATTACCTAACATTTATAAGACTGTCAGATCTTCAAATGATAGACCAAGTTTGTAAGCCAGTAAATTAACATTATGGGGAAGAATAAGAAACTAGGTACATATTGAAAACTGTGTACCTAATCAATGTTCTTGTGTAGATATCCTTCTGGCTTTTCCTGCTGCTCCTCCATACTGCTGTACAATGAGCCCCTGAACATGTTGACCTGTTGGCAGAGACAGCAAGGTCTTTGAGCACACGCAGGTAATGAAACTCTGAATGTCTCTGATTGTAAATCCTTTGTAAGATGCAGTCTCGGAAAATATTTAAACCATTCAGTCAACCTGAATTCCAATCTTTCCTTTGTAGCAGAATCACAGAATCTGAGAATTTCTGATCTGGAGAGGAACTCAAGGAAAAACAGTCTAAATGTTACCTGAATAAGGTAACTATGCACAAGTACAAGCACCAAATACTTGCTTAATAAGTGAGCAAGGAAAAGAAGGCTGAATTGACTGATCATTGGATTCTTCACCTGCAAAGTGGGGAGGGGGGGTTAGCCATAGCAGTTATCTCACAAGCTTGTTGCTAGGTTCAAATCACAGAATGTATATAGTGTTAGACAAATCCAGGAAAGTGGATCTCTACTCTGCTTGAAGACATTTTTTTAGTTTGTTTTTTTTTTGCAAGGCAATGGGGTTAAGTGAATTGCCCAAGGCCACACAGCTAGGTAATTATTAAGTGTCTGAGACCAGTTTTGAACCCAGGTACTCCTGACTCCAGGCCGGGTGCTTTATCCACTGCGCCACCTAGCCGCCCCTACTTGAAGACTTTTAATAAGAGAGAGCTCATTGCCTCCTGAGAAAATGCTTTCCACCTTTGCCTAGTTCAAATTTTAAAAAAGCTAAAATCTGCCATTCTGTAATTTTTATCCACTTACATTCTAATATGATCACAAAGAAAAATAAACTGGTAATGGATTAAAAGGAAGATCTGAATTCAAGACTTGTCTCTGACACAGGAGGCTGTGTGACCTTGGGCAAATCACTCACTCTTATTCCTCATCCCACTCCACAACTCTCTAAGACTAAATTGTAAAGTTGGTACAGGTGTAAATCTGTAGGGTGTTGTCCAGTGAACTCTTGAACATACTGACCCGCTCAGTTAGCAAATTCTTTGAACACAGGGACTCCATAATACATACATGAAAGGGACAAAGCTCAGTGATGATAAATCTTCTCCAATTCTAAATCCTCCCTCCCTTCCTTTCCTCATAGAAAATTCGAGTTTATACCAATGAAATCACAACTCCTTTCTCAAGACAAAGAAAAATAAGCATGAAGATAAGCACTGTCCCAGTGGGTCTTAGGGTCTTAGGCAGTGATGGGTTAGTAAATGTTTAACAACATGTCTTTGGACACACTTTTAAGTTTAATCTGAATCATCAATATTTTTTCATCACTTTTTTATGTCTAAGCAATCAATAAAACAATAAAAAGCCCTGATTTGTAGCATTTAGATTTCTAAAGGTGTAAATGTTCGCAATAAAATTTAAGTTATTTCCTGAGCTCTCCAAGCTGTCTCCAGCATACTTCTGATCTTAGGATGCAAGAAAAATCATCTGAGTATCACTGAGAAGAGAATGTTTTGAATGCACCCTAACCCCTAGCTTGGTATAGGTTTTTCATTTTATTTTCTGAATGAATTATATAGACTTCGATTCAGAATGATATTTTGAATTTCTATTCAAATCAACTATATTTAATGGTATTTAAATATTACTAACTACCCACTATGGTTAAGTGCTGTGGAGACATAACCCCCCCACAAATCCAATAACAACAAGCAAACTTCAAAAGAAGACAAAAACATCTCAAGGGACTCAGAATATAGTGGTGGAAAAGAAATTGGTTTCAAAAAAACACTCCAAGAATGCAGGTAAAATAAAATATGTAAGAGAAAATGGTGTATAGTACTGCAATAGGCACAAGATTAGGAATCAGAGAATTGGATTCAAATAAACATTCTACTGATCGTTTGACCTTAGACAAGCCACTTAACCAAAAGACTTATTTTCTTCTTTTTAAAATGAAATGTTGAACTAAGTGGTTTCTAAAGATCTTTCATGGTCTGTTCCTATGATTCTATGAGTAGAATCTAATATAGTTAAAGAAAAAATAAGGCAGAAGGGTAATAATGAACCTTCTAGGATGCAATATAATGGTTTTTTGGAGAGTTTCTAGGTCTTGGATCTAGATTTAAATTCTAGCTTTGCCACATCACCTATGAGACCTTGGGTAGGTCACAACCTTTATGGACCTCAGTTTCCTTAAAAGTCATTAAGAGAGTTGGTCTAGAAGCCTCTATGATTCTTTCCAGCTCCAAATCTATAATCCTACAACTCAGGGCTACTTCTATGCCATGAAGAGACATTAGAAGAGACCCTTAGGGGAGGAAGATTCAGATAATTGTGCCATTTTTCAACTATCTTAAATTTATGAGCTTTTATTTCATCAGTAGGGAAATGCTTTGTGAATCAAAGTTGAAAATCACAATTATTGCTGAAATCTTGTATTTATAGTCTTTGGTCCACCTGTTAGTTGTATTCATGTTCATTGAACACATAAGACTCAAAGATCACAACCCAAAATCTTTGGGCTTAAATCCAAGCTTTGCATTGTAAGTTCCTCTCTAGAGAACCAGAAAGAGGGTCTAAGATTATAATGCTTTTCTTAATTGGTCAGCCGACTGTAGTTTCAGGATTGGGAAGCACAAGAGGACTATTGTTCAACAGGACTATTGGCGTAGCACCAGGGTCTGTGAGTATAAATTCCAGAGGAAAACTTCATTTAAATGCAGTTCAAGTCAACAAACATATAGATGTTCAAGGTGTAGGAATATAATAATTAAAGGGGAAAAAAAGAGAATCTTTGTCCTCAAAGAGCTTATATTCTATTGTGGAATTCAGTATATAGACAGAGAAGTAAATAAAAGATAATTTGAGAAAGGAGGAACCCTACAGCTAGAATGATCAGAAAAGGCTTCTCATTCAAGGTGGACACTTGACCTGACCCTTGAAGGAAACTAAGTGTCTTCTTATAGAAAAGCAGTGAACTCAAAGTGCAAAATATTACATATACTTTTGGATGTGGCCAATGCAGAACTGTCCATATTTTTACAAGGTTAATTTTTTTTTAAATGAAGGTCAAAGTGGGAGGAAAAAAAATAAATTTTTGTTAAGAAAAAAATTGCAAAGGGAACTTAAGGGTTCTAAGAAGTAGAGGTGGGGAGGGGTGTTACATCCATGACATAAATGTAGATGGGACAAAGGCATCATTGATCAGGAGTTGGAAAGGACCAAGGATCAAATAATTCAATCACTTCATTACATAGACAAGAAACTGAGATCCAGGGAAAATTAACCCATTAGTGATCTAGTCTTTATGTATCTACTCTTTGCAAGGGATAGGAGTACAAAGAATGAAACAATCTCTATTTATAAAAAGCATGCATTCCAGTTGGGGAGTTATGTATGCACATATCAATATATCAATCAACAATCAACAGTTAATAAACATTTATTAAGCATCTACTATGTGGAAGCATGGCACTAAATGCTGAGTACACAAAAAGAGGCAAAGACAATTCCTGTTCTTAAGGAGCTTACAATCTAATGGGGAACTCAACATCTCAACATCTATCTATCTCTATCTGTCTATCTATCTATCTATCTATCTATCTATCTATCTATCTATCTATCTAAAGAGCTACATACAGGATAAATAGGAAATAATTCACTGGAATTAGGAGGGGTTGGAGAAGACTTCTTGTAGAAGGTGGGATTTTAGTTGACATTTAAAGGAAGTCAGGGATGCTAGTATTCGGTGCAGAAGAAGAGAGCATTCCAGGCATGGGAAAATCAGAAACTGATAGATGGAACACATTGTGGAACAGCCAGGAGGCCAGTGTCACTGATTGAGTAGTATGTGCTGGAGAGTAAAGTGTAAAGAGACTAAAGTGTAAATATGGCCTACTTAAACTATCTAGGAAGCAAACATCAGGTGTTGGATTTGAACCCAGGTCCTCTGACCCCAGAACCATTCCTCTTCTCACTACATTTAGTGGGCTTTGCTTTCCATCAAACCCAAATGAATGAGGTGGAGGAAAGAACAAAGGATTCAGCAGATGCATCTGGATGGCAAGTATCAAAATGCCAAATGAATCTATTGGCACCTGAAAACACCAACCATCCTGAGTGAGACATTTTCATACTGTTTCTGATCCTTTTCAATGATCTTCTTTTGTCCTCTAAAGTTTCATAAACATATTTGTTTTGCTTTCCTTCAATGGAAAATAAAACATCAGAGGGATAGTCCCTAAATGAGCCTCATTGTTTCCATATCACAGGAGAGATAAGATCATTAAAAGTTCTCTCTTAATTGCCTTTTATGAAAAGGTTTAAGTTATTTAGTTGATATGGTCAAGCTAAGTGATTATTTTGGTTTCAGATTATTTTGGTTGCTTCCATCTGTCAATCACAAGTATGTCCTGGTATCAGTGAATGAGGTAGGGATAGGAAAAAAGCAAGCATCCCTTTGACATCCATAAATTCCGAACAAGTTGACAGTACTATTCTTGGGCCACCAGGAACTGAAGTCAATCTTTTAAGTAGTTTCTGAGTGTGTGTTTCTTCTAGTCCTGGGATACCTTCATTTTAATGAGGCCACAGAAGACCATCTCTTCATATCTAAATGTAAATCCCTTACCAATAGATCTGGTCAAATACAGACAGATTTCTGGGGAATTTTTATTCCCCTTTTCTTTAAAGGATACTTTCATCTTAAAAGTAAAAAATAACAAACTCAAACCCTCAGACAAACTAGTGACTCAGATAAAGTCCATCACTTGTAAATCTGCAGCTCTGTCTGAATTCCCTTTGAAGTAAAATATTTTCCAACCCTCTTCTCATTTGACTTGTCCACGCTTAGTGCACATTATAGCCCTGCAAGGGCGTAGAATGAGCCAATGAATAATGAAAGTGGGCATGAAAGTGGTATGTTGCTCTTTCTTACCACAACATAGCACTAATAACTTGGAGAACTGCTTGATGTTGGGCAGCCCATGGAGGGGAGATGGTACTTGTCAGCTAAATTGGCTTTTAATACCAGGACACCCAGCCTGCTCTGAGATTGCTCAGGAGCCAAACTGTCTTGCCTGTTAAGAATCTAGCTTGAATTCAGGGATCTTCATTTTATATGTGGAGGAAGGTGGCCTGGAAGCCTTCAGAGTCCATTGTTTGGGGATTTACAGACTTGCTCAGAACCCAGCGAATGATGCCATCCAATTCAGAGAAAGAAATCAATGTTTGTACAGGTGAACAAGACAGGGAGGGCTCCCTTGGAGGACTCCATGACTTCTCTTTGAATAGCTTCAGAGACCAAAATCAAATGGTAATATTTTTAGTTCCTACTCACTCCCTGCCTATGAATAGGAATATGATTGAAATTTCCACAGGAGCCCTCTTAAAGCAAACTTCCCTTTAAGGCAAATGCAAAGATTTGAAAAATCTACTCTATGATGCAATATTATTTGCATGAATACAGGAGACTATGAAGGAAGGAAGGAGGAAAGGAAGGAAGCAAATATTAGAGGGAAGCAGTAAGAGAGACAGAGAAAGGCAGAGTCATAAAGAGAGATAGAGACAGAGAGGAAGCAAGACAAGAGAGAGAAAAAAGAAAAAGAAATGAAGGGACAGAGGGGAGGAAAGAGGAAGGAAGAAAAGAAGGAAGGGAGGGAGGAAGAAAAGATGGAAGGAAGGATTAGAGGGAAGCTGGGAGAAACAGAGAGAAAGAAACAGAGAGGAAGAAAGAGAGGAGGAAGGAAGGAGAGAAGAAAGAAAAAGAAAAGGAAAGTGAGAGAAAGAAGGAAGGAAAGAAAGAAAGAAAGAAATAGAAAAAGAGGAAAACTTCCTTTACCACTTTTCAGGAGAGATTTGTCATCTTCTTATCCCTGTGACCTTTGTACAGTTAAGTACAGCTGTTGGTCTGAAACCTGAAACCAAATACAGGATTTGATAGGAGAGTTGGGCCAAGTCTGAAGTCCCCAGTGTGCCTAGATGCCTAGAGTCTTTGCCCAGATATCCTCAGGGCACCTGGATCACTTGCCAAATGATAGCTCAGGTGAGTGGTATCCAAGGAAGTGACCTCAATAGGGCTGTATTTGGATAGGATGTTGACTCCTGATCACCTTGTACTAGCCTAGAAGGGAGAATAGAGGAGGGCGGAGACTCCAATATTCCAATCTTTTAGTAGGTATGTGCTGCCATCCATATATGGTACTCTTCCATAAATGAGGAAATTGAGGCTGAGATAGTGTAGTTGACTTGTCCAGAGTCTCAGCACCAGGATTGGAACCAAAGTCCTTTGGTTCAGAATCCAGTGTTTTCTCCTATTCTGAAGATTACAGTTTACCCTTGTCTGACCACATCTTCCCACACATTAACCCAGAGAGCCATCCTATGTATTGAGAGCCATTATTTTTTTTTGTTTTGTTTTTTTTGAGAGCCATTATTGAACTCTCTTGACCTCTAGAGGAAACCTTATCACTGAGCTATCTCTCAAAAAGACCTGAGTTTGAATCTTCTCTCAGTCACTGTGTAACCCTAGAGAAATTACAATTCTTTTTAACCTCCATCTCCTCATTGATAAAATGGGGAGATTGATAACACCTTCCTTTCAATGTTATTGTGAGACTCAAATAAGATAATAAATGTAGAGTTTTGTAAGCCTTGAAGAGCAGTGTAAATTTTAACTATTTTTATTATTACAAAGTAACCACAGGAAACCTACCCAATGTGTGAATGGAGGAGATGACTTTTTTCTGAATTGTGCTGTTAATCTCAGGATATATTTTTTGAAAGGTATCATTGTGTAGGAGGGGGCACTGTGCTTAGTATTAGAAGACTGGGGTTCAACTATCCCATTAAACACAGAATAGATGCGCAACTTTGGACAAGGCAAGACATTCTGTACTCTCTTTTCTGTAGTTTCTTTATCTGTAACTTGAGAGTTTAGACTCCATTAGCCATAGATATCTTCCCACTCTCAATATATGAACCTCAGATCTAACGAATACCATGCACTGCCTAATGGTTAACGTTTCTCTATGCCCAATCTATCCATATAATTCTCTACCATCATCTTTGACACTACCTTACTAGTTTCTCTTTTGTAATGTGGTTTGACTTGGTTATACCCAGCACCAATCCCTTTAGTAGATCCTATAGGTCCTGAATCTCAGCTCTTCATAGACTGCTGACAAATGTCTCGGAGCTATGCGATACCATAGGAAGAATAATGGTGCAATATTGTATTCAATAACATTGGTTGAAGAATAACTGTGAACTACTAAGCTATTCTGAGCATAATAAATATTCAAATCATCAACAAGGGACCATAAAGGAAGATCCTTTCCACCTCTAGAGAGAGAAGTGATAAATAGAAGTATGCATAGTGTGGGTTTAAATATATACTATATACATATGTATATATATATATGTACAAAACCACACATGTTTATATGTAAAATAGTGACTTTCTCTAGTGTGGGGTAAGGAAGGAGGGAGGAAGACAGTTCAGAAGTTAAAATGTAACCCCCCCCAATAAACTTAATAAAAATAATTATTTAAAAAAGACTGAAAAGGGAGAAAAGGTCTTATATTGGATTGTATAGGAAACAATAATATCTTGGAATTCTTCTATATAAGCCTACCTCCCTGGGGGAGATGTGTTTGTGTTCAGGGAGTGGAAGAAGTTTCTTGGCTAATAGACTAGCTTTGCATTCATTTTTGGAAGTCATTGAGGAACAGGATTAAGTTATATGTAAAATATGGTATGGGCTGCTAGTCTACATCACTTTCCTTTGCCAAAAATCCTCATTAGCAGCAACCTATGGAAAAGAGGAAAGGGTACTAGAAGCAAGGCATTCAGAGTCAAATCTGAACTTATATCCCCTTGACTTAAGGATTAAGACTCTGAGCCAGAGGTCTTGGGTTCCAATCCTAGCATGTTCCCTAATGATCATAAATAGGTCAAATGACATATTTGGGCCTTAGTTTCCTCAATTATAAATTGGAGGCAAAGAGTATTGAATTGATGATTGCCAATACTCTTTCCATTTCTAAACCCCATGGTCTAATAAATTGATTTTTTTTCAGGTCATAGGCAGAGGAAGGCAATATGGGTAAAGTGGTGATTTAAGAACTATGATATATGAGAATGCACCCAGACATCATTACAAAGGCAAATTTAGGCAGATAGTACAGAAGTAATTCAGCATTTCTTATTTAATGCCCTGAGGCTCCTCACTTTCTTTAAAAAGGAAGACAGTTTTGAACAGTTGTGCCATAGGGCTGGGCATAGCTGTTACTCGATCGTTCACTCTCCAGTTCGCCCATATTTTAGGCTCGTTAATCCCCACATGACAAGGATGCTGCACACCTCACACAGCTGGCAGCTCAGCTGGTGGGTATTTCAGGATTTCACCACTAGCCTGCAAGAGGAAAACTGATTCAAGCAAAGTAGGGGGAGGGAGGTAGTTCCAGACAACAGGAGATTCACCCTTAACAGCAGAGCATTCATTAGCCAAGGTAAGCAAAGGAGAAGACACATTTCGAAATGGAACACACTTACTCCTCTACCACCTGTCTCATTTTAAAGGGTCAATCTCTGGACTAATGAGGAAGCTGAAAGTTCTGATGTCACTGTCTTAAATAGAGCCCACATATTTAGTCAACTGGTCTAGCTTTTCCCCACTTGTCTTAAATCCAACTTTCTCATGGCTCTAATTATAACACTGATCCTCTAGGCTGACCTCAGAAAAGGTGACAGAATCCCTAGCTTCCTTTAAAGCCCAGACCAGTACATGCAGCCCCCACTGCAATCCTTCTTCAAATTACTTTGTAATTTGGCGCCTATACATGCTTGCATTTTCCAAGTCCAAAGGTCTGTAAACTTAAAGAAAAATGACTTTAATGACTATATTAGGAATGTATGCTATCCATATGGGTTATGTGTATTTACACATGAGTTTGTCTAAATATGGTTTATGGGGAGGCACAAATTAGTATCTCTGAACTCCCCCCCCCCATCCCCTCTTCAAGAGAGTTTTTGATTTGTGCCAGAAAAGGGATCACAAGCTGGCCATTTTGCTAACAGACTTGCATACTATCTATCTGTTCACTAAATAATATCTATGCCAATCTAGGGGAAATTATTTTCTTCTTTGTTTCAAGCTGCTTTCCAGGTCATTTTCCAATTAAAGGGGAATGTATACCCCAAGTTTACATAGGAAGACCTCATTCCTTCCTACCAAATCCTAGTGACATAAAAAAGACCACAAATAGTGAATATTGCATAAAGCTTTCTATATAAGCAATTAGCAAACAGAAATCAGAGAAAAATTGTCATATTAGATTATACCAGATGATACACAGAATGAATGAGCTTCACCACTGTAAGTAAGATATCTCAGCTTAACCTCAAGAATCCCCTCATCTTGCCCAAGGGAAAATTCTCCTAAGTCTTTAGGGAGGTAAGCTGAAAACATGGAAATAGTTGGAAGAGCTGACTCCTCTCCATGTTTTTCTCATATCTCATATTTTAGATTTTTAAAAAAGTATGATATCCAGTTCAGAAATCTTCTGCTTTACTAACCTCACAGAATTTTGCATTTGGAAGAGATCTCTGATGTTATTCAGTCCAATCTATACCTCAAGAAGAATCAGTTTTATTGTATTGTATATTTAACAAGCAAGTGAATCTTTCCTTAGATACCTTCCCTCCCCTAGTAAGGACACCCATTCCACTTTGGGATAGCTTGAATTGTTGGCAGGTGATATAGTGGATAGAGTGTCAGACCTGTAATTGTAAGATTCCTCTTCTGAGTTCAAATTCAGACTTAGACACTTACAAGCTGTGTGACCCTGGGCAAGTTACTTAACTGTGCTTGCTTCAGTTTCTTCATCTATAAAATGAGCTGAAGAAGGAAATGGCAAACCACTCCAGTATTTTTACCAAGAAAATCCCAAATGGGGTCACAAAGAGTCTGATGATAATGAACAGATCAAACAACAAAAAATGTCACCAAGTATTTCCTGCCATCAAGCCTAAATTTGCCTTTTTTGCAACCTCATCTATTTCTGTCGTCTGGGCCAGTCTAATCCATACTCTACAAATATTTCAAGGTTATCATATCCCTCCTAAATCTTCTCTTCAGAGGGCCAACTGCCCAAGATCTGGCAACTGAACCACATTTAGTGTGAACCCAAGGCTCTTCATCATTTGGGAAACCATATTCTGAACACTCTCAATATCTTTCCCAAAATATAATGCACAGAACTGAACAGAGCACTTCAAATGTAGGATGTCAGCCCTTCATGAGTAAAAATTATCTTATTCTTTGTACATATATAGTTCCTACTTCCAGCTGAACCCTCAGAGCACAGTAGGTGCTTAATAAAAGTTTGTTGAATGATTGGTTGACTAGGGCAGTGTACCATAGAACTACCATTTTCTTATTCTTAAAACTCTGCTTCTGTTAATGCAACCAAAGATTAAATTAGTTCTCTTGGCAGGCATGTCTCATCTTGAGCTTGTAGTTCACCAAAGCCATTAGATCTTGTTCAAATGAAGAGTTACTTAGATATATTTCTCCCATTTTGTGCTTGTGAAGTTGATTTTCTGAATCTATATGTAGGACTTTACATTTATCCCTAATAAGTCTCATCTTGAAAGATAGCATGGCTGCCTTTGACACATACAGCCTATTATATTATTTGTTGTTCAGTTGCATATGACTCTTCTTGACCCTACTTGGGGTTTTCTTGATAACGATGATGGAGTGGTTTGCCATTTCCTTCTCCACCTCATTTTACAGATGAGGAAACTGAGGCAAAGAGGGCTAAGCAAATTACCCAGAGTCACACAGCTAGTAAGTGTCTGAGGCCAGATTTGAACTCAGGAAGATGAGTCTTCCTGACTTTAGGCCCAGTATTCTAACCACAGCATCATGTAACTGTTCCCCATAAAAACTACCTTTTTAATGTTTCTTTAAAGACCATAAACAAATATTGGCAAGGGATAGAGGGAGTTCTTACACCCCAAATCACAGATCTAATCTTAATATTTTATTTCCATCTTAATCAAAGTCCTTGTCAAAATCATTTTGGGGTTGGCCATCCCTTCTAAGTTTGGGGCCATATGGAAATTTGATAAGCCTATCAGATAGGACTTTGTGAACCAGCCCCAAAGGTAGTTCATCTGGAAGATTTGCCAGGACCATGGTCCCTTTTCTTTAGTTTCTTTTCAGGTGGACAGTTTCTCTTCTCTTCCCCCCTAGCTTTCAATGGTGATCATTCCCTCCCACACCTGCAGATTTAGACTCCATGTTGTGATGGGGTTTCAGGCCAGATGCCAGCAGCATTCTAATCATAAAACTATTCTACCCTTCTCTCCATCTCTGGTTCTTGTTTGCATGTGGACCAAGCTTTGCTCTGTGCCAAGCTCTGTCTTGGCTAGGCATTATTTTTTTGCTGGAAGCAGTTTTGCTGTGGACTAAGCAAATGCAATGCAGTGGAGACAGGATGCAATAAGGCAAAGCCTGGCAGTTATGTCAAGTCGATAGCTGACCACAATTACTGCTGCTAGTGTTGATGCAGGCTGTTACTGACTCTTTTCCTGATGATTACTCAGGTCTAAGGGCAGGCAGAAGAATATCTGGAAAACACAACTGAAATTTATGCAAAAGTTATTTAATTAATTTAGTAGGAACATAGATTCAGAGTTAGAAAGTATTCTTAAAGTAAACTATCTAGTTCTATCCTTCTGCTTAAAGCTAGGAACCTATCCACAATAGCTTTGACAAGTGATCATCTGGCTTCCATTTGGACATTTCTAGAAACAGAGCATTCACTACCTCAAAAGACAGTCCATTCCACATCTCTTCTTTTTTCTTTCTTTCTTTCTTTCTTTCTTTCTTTCTTTCTTTCTTTCTTTCTTTCTTTCTCTTTCTTTCTTTTGGTTTTTGCAAGGCAATGAGGTTAAGTGACTTGCCCAAGGTCACAAAGCTAGTAAACATCAAATGCCTGAGGTGAATTTGAATTCAGGTCCTCCTGATTCCAGGGCCCATTCCCTATCCACTATGCTACCTAGATGCTCCTAGCCCACTGTACTTCTTAAAAATCCTAAAAGATTAGGAGATGGAATAGGAATCACTTAATCAAACAATTGTTAAACTCTTTCTTAAACTGGGCTATAATCTGAATGTTTAGATTCTATTCTGCTGATGCTATTTTCCCCCCTAGAACCACAAAAATTTAATTCTCTTCTACATGACTTTTGTCATTTAAGTCTTTTTTAAAAAAATCATTTATGCAGTCCCCCTAAGACTTAGCGAGGCTAATAATCTCATTTCCTTCCAAAGATCTTTTATTCTTCACTTTTAAAAACTTGTTTTATGTTTTTCCCTTCTCATGAGTTTTTCCCTTTAATTCTGATTCTTTTTTTCAAATATCATGACTAATATTGAAATATGTTAAACATAATTGTACATGTATTGCCCATATCAAATTACTCATTATCATGGGGAGGGAAGGAGGAAGCGAGAGAGATAGAAAAATGTGGAACTCGGGGCAGCTAGGTGACACAATGGATAGAGCACTGGCCCTGGAGTCAGGAGGACTGAGTTCAAATTCAGTCTCAGACACTTAATAATTAACTAGCTGTGTGACCTTGGGCAAGTCACTTAACCCCATTGCCCCTTAAATAGATTTTAAAAAAGATGAAAAATGTGGAACTCAAAACCTTACAAAGAGATGAATGTTGAAAACTATCTGTGCATTAACTGGAAAAAAATAAAAATAATATTCCACTGGAAGGGTTTTAAGGTTTCTTACCATCCTCTCCTGGCTTCAGTTTCCTCATCTATAAAATGGGGCTAACAATAAGACTTATCTCAAAGAATTGTTATGGAGAACAAAAATAAAGCACTTTGAGAGCCTTAAAATGATATCTTTGTGATTGCAATTGATAAAGATTATTTGATGATAATAAGCTTCAACATTTTAAAAGATAAACAGATATGAAGCATAGACAGCTTATTTAGGTAGGCAAGAATGTTACTTTTCCAAAAAAAAACAGATTAATTCAGTATACGCTTATCAGAACAATAGAAAGCATATTGGACTTTGGAATCAGAGGTCCTGAGTTCAAATCCTGCCTGTGATAGTTACCACTTGTGGGACCTTGGATAAGTTACTTTACTTCCCTTGAACTCAGTTTCCTCATCTTCAAAATGATGCTACTGCATTAGATTATCTTTGAGATTCCTTTCAGTATTTGAATTTCCAAAACCTAGTATTGACCTGGGACATAGTAGGTGCTTAATAAATATTGTTAGAGTGAGTGATTCCTATTCCATCTCTTAATCTTCAAAAAGAAAAAAAGAAAGAACAGCAGATTTGTGGTTCAATTGAATCTGTATTTGAGTCTGTTTTATAACTTGCTATGTATTTAACATTGGACCAATCTAATCTCCCCAAAACTCAATTTTCTCATCTGTAAATTGATTCCTAAGGCCTTTTACAGCTCAAAATTCCTATCCAGATCATCCACAAAATAATCAGTAATGATTTACCAAACATCAAATGTCTGTCTAGCACTGAGATAGTATTGGAGACAGAAGTATAAAATATGGTCCCCGTCCTCAAGATGCTTGAAGTCAAATCACTAAAAAAAAAAAAAATGCTAGTGAAAACAGAAGTTAACTAGGAAATCTGGTACTTGAGATAAAATCAGATGATTAGGGGTTAAAGACATGAGAGTGGGGGAGATAGAAAGATGACAGAAGCAAAGAGTGGGAAGTAGACTAGAGGAAATTGCATCACACAGCAGTGAAGGTTTGGAACAAGAGCCACCATGGGGAGAAAGCACAGTCCCATAAGGAGGATGCTCTCTCCATCTCTATATTCACATCTTGTGGGGAAAAAAAAACAAACAAACCAGATACAGTATGGAAACTCTGGTGATGAGTTCAAATATATGTAATTTGTGTAACGCGGAACTGGATATCATACCAAAAGGAGAATTAGCATGAAGATAGCTTTAAATGGATCTCTTTTTTTTTTTGTTTTGTTTTATTTTGTTTGCAAGGCAATGGGGTTAGGGTTAAGTGATTTGCCCAAGGTCACACAGCTGGGTAATTATTAAGTGTCTGAAGCTGGATTTGAACTTAGGTCCTCCTGACTCCAGGGATGGTGCTCTATCCACTGTGCCACCTAGTTGCCCCCTAAATGGATCTTGAATGAGGAGAAAGACTTGGAGAGTCAGAGTGGAGAGAAGGTGGGTTGCACATACTAAATGAGCTTAACTGCTTCTTTGAATTAATACAAAATTAATTGATACAAATGCAAAATTTGAATTAATACAAAACAAAAAGACGAGCAACTTTTCTTGGGGTCGTCAAACAGGTAGTCAGACTTATGTTTATATCCTTGAAACTCTGCTTCTGAGAAGATAAATAACTTGCCCAGGGTCACAGAATGAATGTCAGAAGCAGTGCTGCATCCATTATATGGTGTCTTCTGGAGAAAGTGATTAAGTTTTTATGGTGGTAGTTTCCTAACTTCATTTGCTTAGAAAGATTCATGAATCTAGAGCTGGGAGGGGTCCTTCAAAGGCCATCTGATCCACCCCTTCATTCTTCACATGAGGAAACAAGTTTGGGGAGATTAAGTGACTTGTCCAAAGTCACACAGGTAGTAAATATTAAAGATAAAATTTGAACCCAGGTCCTAACTCCCATCATGTTTGTCAAGGTCCAACACTGCTTCCTCAAGAAAACCTTCAATGACCATTCACAAGACCTTTCACTCCTGGGATTGAGTGAGATTCCAGAGAGATTTCTAGATGCAGCAAATTTCCAGAGCTTGGAAGTCTACCCTGAGAGGATCTTGTCTTTATTTCCTCAAGCTTGAGGGCAGACAGGTGACATCCATCTACCCTTTGAATGGAGTAGCCTTTGCTTGGGTGAGGGCTCCTTTCTCCTGTGGTCTCCAAGTAGAAATTGAATGATTACTTGCTAGGGGTATTGGAGAGTAGTTATGTCAAACTCAAAGAGAATGGCTGGGAAAGGGAGTCTAATTCTTTTGTGAGGTCTGAAAGTATAATGACTCAGTTTTAAAATGTAATGTTATCTATATTTTATTGTATTTTTAAATTTCATTAAATATTTCCAAATTACATTTTAATCTAGTTAGGGAAGTACTCAGCAGTCACATGGTTGACATCTCTGGTATGGAGAATATTATAGTTCAAGTATGATTTAGACTAGATCCGGTCAATTCAACCCAATCAGAATGTATTAAGGGCTCACTGTGTAAGAAATTGTGCTAATGTTGCTGGGGGGTTGTGTTGTCAATTGAAGACTGAGAGGTCTTTAAATGATGAAAGAATTCACATATAGCCCTGGGATTTTGAAAGCTGTTCAGTATTTATTATATAGGCCTACAAAGTATACAGATTAAAATCTTTCCTCCTCCTGGAGAAGCAGCAAGCACTTTGAGGACAGGTTGGGTGAGGGGGGGGGGGGAGAGAGAGAGAGAGAGAGAGAGAGAGAGAGAGAGAGAGAGAGAGAGAGAGAGAGAGGAGAGAGAGGAGAGAGAGAGAGAGTGAGCAAGTCATAAGGGCTGGCTTAGTCTAGCCACATGGCATAGGGCCCATGGTTTTCCAGTGGGCCTAGGCCAGGACTATGTGGCCTAAGGAAGAGAGCAAGGTGAAGGTCAGTCAAGATTGGTTGGTTCTTGTTTTCATTATTGAAGAAGACCAAAACAACATCACTATGTGAGAGACAAGTTACAGAGTATCTGACTGTGACTGATGAGACCACTACGAACTTGGAATGCACTACACAGGTTGGGCACAGATAGTGTGGGAGAGAAGGTGGGTTGCACATACCAAATGAGCTTAACCCAGGATGGGTTCTCTAAACTTATATTTGTCACATTTCCTTTGAGCTGCCTCAATTCTGCCTTCCTCATAGAGCACATCCCCTTCACTGATGAGAGCACACCATGCTTGGTGGTCCTGTGCCAGTGTCTCCCAAGCTGCACAATCAATTCTAAAGTTCTTCAATGAAGCCTTCAGGGCATCTCGGTATTGCTTCTTCTGACCCCCTTGTGAAAGCTTACCCATGTGAGTTCTCCATCAAAATAGTCTTTTTGGCAAATGTACCAGGCATTCTAACAATGTGTCCAGCCAATTGTAGTTGTACTCTCTGTAGTAATGTTGGAATGCTAGGCAATTTAGCTTGACCTCAGTGTCTGGTATCTTCTCCTTCCAAGTGATCTTCAGAATCTTCTTAAGGCAATTTAAATTGAAGCAATTCAGTTTCTTGACATGGTGCTGGTTGACTGTTCAGATTTCACAGGCATACAGCAATGGGGTCAGCATGATGACTCTATAGATATTTAGTGAAAAAGAGATATAAGGGTGGCCCTTCTCTTCTGGATGGCTTAAATGCACTTCTGTAGTAGATTGGATAAGGGTGGTGCTTGGGGAGTATCTAGCCCCTTGTTCAGGTTTTTTCCATTAGGCTAGTTATATATTGGTCCTTCCTGTCCCAAGGTGCATGACTTCTAAGTTCAACATGTCATTTCTTGACCCATCAGTGACCAAGGTCAGGTACACTGGAAACCAGAAACTGGAAGAAGGGGAAGAGCCAAGAGCACTCCCATCTTGAATTCACATTCAACAATGGAGTCGCCTTGAACAACAGAGTTCCCCAGATAGGCACAGACAACACTTTTCCTTCCACAAAATTTGTTTCTAGAGTTTTGAGGACCTGACTATGCTGGATGGGTCCAAAGACCTAATCTAATTTTGTTTTTTTTTAAATTTTTTTGTAGGTTTTTGCAAGGCAGTGGGGTTAAGTGACTTGCCCAAGGCCACACAGCTAGGTAATTATTAAGTGTCTGAGGCCGGATTTGAATCCAGGCACTCCTGACTCCAGGGCCGGTGCTCTAGCCACTGCACCACCTAGCCGCCCACAAAATTTGTTTCTAATCAAAACATCTCCCAATGTCTGTAATCCCCTGCATCATATTCTCATCACTCCCTGCATCACTAAGTACAATGGAGTCAAAGCAAAAACAAGTGAAAAACAATCATTGCTCTCAAGGAGTTTACAGTTTAGCGAGCTTTGGGGAAAGGAACTGGATGGGGTACTGGAGTATGTGTTAGGAGAAGAAAACAAGTCAGACCTCTGGGCTTGGTATCTCACTCCACAACCTGGAAATCATCACAGGTCTTCCCAACTACCTCATCATCCTCTGGTCTTCACTTTCTCCTTGGGGCAAGATGGGCATCTTAGCATACTGTCTCAGTCACAAAAATAGGCATGAGGGGCAGCTAGGTGGCATAGTGGATAGAGCACCGGCCCTGGAGTCAGGAGTGCCTGGGTTCAAATCCGGCCTCAGACACTTAATTACCTAGCTGTGTGGCCTTGCAAAAACCTAAAAAAAATAGGCATGGGGTTACTCTTAGGCAATGCAAACAAAACTGCAATTTGTCTGACCTCTGAGATCCCTGCTGGCTCTGACGTTTTGCAATACGGTGATTCATGTGGAGAGTTATCCAGGTCTTGATAAAGCTGGACCCTATTTTTCTCCGTTCCTCTAAGAAGTAGTTTCATGGGGCAGTTGTCTCTAGTTATGGGTAGGCAAACTGATGAAAGAAATGATCCCACTGATTTGTGAGTTAAGAAGGTAAGTGGTGGCATTCTGAACTCTCTCCTTTCAATTTTCCATCGGTCTTATTATTCAGCAGTGTTATTTGACTATGTTGAGAGGGGTGATATTTTAATGTGAAGCACTTCCAAGGAGAAGGAAGAATCTTTTCTCTTACCATCAAACAATTATGCAAATTAGCTTGAGCAAAAAACCAGCCTGAAGACAACTTCAGATTTAGTTGTACTTCTCCAGGTCATTGCCACCAAGCTGCATTATCTCCTCCAAAATTAAACACTCCCTGAGTCCAGGTTGTTCTAAAACCAACCCAATTAGATGACTCTGTGACCTATAACCATGAATCTGGTGCAGGAATCTTCCATGTCTTCATCTCCACCTCTTAGAATTCTTTTGATGAGCCACCTTCTATAGCAGAAATTGTTAACCTGGGATCCACAGACCCTGAAGGAGTCAAATTTCAGAGGGTGAACTCCTGGGAGAAAAATTATGTCTTTGTTTTCACTAACCTCTAACTGAATTTACATTTCCTTTGATTCTTTTTTTTTAAATCATTATTCTGAGAAAGCGTTGATTTGATTCATCACTCCATTTTGCATCTGCTGCCCTGCCTGTTTTAATTTAAGAGAACTAGATATCCCCTTCTAGGATAAGTTCATCACTTCTGAATTCAAGTTTTGACTGATACCACTTCCTTCAGCCTAATTGGAAGACCAGCAAGCAGAGTATCAAATTTCCTCCCAATGCCTTCCTTTATAGAGTGCAGAACCTGGACTCAGATTGCTCTACTTTACAGCTGCTGCTGTGCCTGATTTCAACTTCATGGAACAAGATACCTCCTGGTGCCCTACCCCTACCTCCTTTTGTATGATGTCCATGTAAGCTCTCTGAGGGCAGGAAATCTTTATTATTTATAATACCAATGCTTAACACAGTACTGGCATATAATAGATACTTAATAAATACTTATTTGGTTGCATTAGACCAGACTGTCAAAGGGATTCATGATTCAAAAGAGGTCAAAAACTCTTGTCCTCTGTAAAGCCTCTCCTTAACTCTCTCCCTAATTTTCTTGTACTTATTTTTGTTATTGTTCTTTGTACCTCATTCAAAGAGGACCATGACATCAGGGAAGTGATGCAAGTGAATTGGATTTAGGTGAGGAAGGGCCATGTAAAGTCATCAGTCTCAATATCTCCTTCAGACCTATTTGGGTCCAGTGACAGATATGGATCAGGCCAAATGGAGATGGCTCCCAGTAGCAAGATAGATATTTGTACATTTCATTTTTTTTTTATTCTTGAGCACCTAATACAGTATCTGGCATATAGTAGACACTTTAAATGCTTATTGATTGATTTTCCCAATAGGTATAGTGAAAAGTGAGCTTCATTACTGTCCACACAAATAGAAAAGGATCCCTGCCTGATATATGTTGATTGAGCAAACCATAAATTAACATTATATATGTTGAATTATATTTTTATTAATTTTGTTAAACATTTCCCAATTACTTTTTAGTTTAGTTTCAGGCAGTTCAAGGGGTCAAGTTTGATACCTTTGGTGTTGAACTGGACTTGGAGAAAGAAGTGACCCAGGCAAAGTTTCTTAAGTTCTCTGAACCTCAGTTTCCAGTTGTAAAACTGGGGAGAATGATGATACCTGTAGATCCCTTCTTGCAAGGTAGTTGTGAACATCAAATGAGATAACATTGAATTAAAGCATATTGCAGATCTTAAAATGTCAGATAAATATTAGCTATGAGTGAGAACTCATTTGACATTTAGGTGGTTTATTCTGATGACCAGAGAATGCTCTGTTTTAACATTGTAATCTTGCACTCTTTCCTCAACTGTTAAACTTTAGGGGTCACAGGAACAATGGTTCTCTCCACATACCACATATGCCTCTTTCTTGCTTCTCCCTTCCTTCTCTCCTACTTGTTGGTCCTTTTCTCTTTCATCTTTCCATGTCATCTGTGGGCATATTTTAGCTAAAATAAATTTATTTGAACTTAAGGGGTGTGCTTTTGTGTGCCTACAATTCTAGCCCTCTAGGACTTCTTATTACTATTATTTTGCACTAATTTCCTCTGGTCCTAATTGAAATAGCACCTATTAGAGGCAGTTAACTAAGGGAAAAATTTTCAACAAGGTTTTCTGTTATATATCTCATTATCAAGCTATATAAAAAAAGTGATTCAAACTTATAAGATTAAAAGTCATTCCCCAGTTGATAAATGGTCAAAGGATATGAGCAGGCAAATCTCATAGAAATAATTGCAAGCTATTAATAAGTATAATGCTCAAAATCACAAATAATTAGAGAAATTCAAATTAAAGCATCTAAGATTCTATCTATCAGATAGGAAAAGATGACAAAAAATGACAAATATCACAGGAACTACATAAAAGCATTATTGGTAGAATTGGTCTGGAGAACAATTTGGAATGATGTCTAAAAAAGTTATTAAATTGTATATACTCTTTGATTAGGCAATACTACTAAGCCTAAAAAATCAAAGAAAGAAGAAAAGACACACACACATAGAAAAATATTTCTAATTGCTCTTTTAATTGATATCCTTTAACTTTAATTTAGATCCCTTTCAAACCATGCTGCAATAAAAATCACATGCAATAAGGGGCCATGGAGAGATAGACCTAAAACAAATTGAAAACTAAATAACTTTATTTTAAAGAATGAGTAAAATCAAACAACAAATCATAGAAAGAATTAATGAGTTCATCTAAGACAATGACAATAATGCGAAATATACCAAAACTTACGGGATACACCCAAAGCAGTTATTAGGTGATATATTATATCTCTAAATGTTTACATGAATAAAATAAAGAGGAAATCAATGAACTGAGCATGCAACTAAAAACGTTAGAGAAAACAAATTAAAAATCCCCAATTAAATACCAAATTAGAAATTCCTGAAAATAAAAGGAGAAATTAATAAAATTGGAAGCAAGAAAACTATTGAACTAATAAATAAAACCAAGAATTGGTATTATGAAAAACCCAATAAAATAGTTTGTAAACTTTTAGTTAATTTGATTGAAAAAAAGAAAGAATAAAACCAAATTACTAGTATCAAAAATGAAAAAGGTGGATTTATCACCAATGAGAAGGAAATTAAAGTAATAATTGGTACTATTTTACCCAACTGTATGACAATAAATTTGATAATGTAAACAAAATGGATGAATATTTACAAAATTATAAATTGCTCAGGTTAAAAGAAAAGGAAATTAAATATCTAAATAGCCCTATCCCAGAAAAAGAAATTCAAAACCATCAATGGCTTGTTGAAAGAAAAAATCTCCAGGGCCAGATGGATTCACAAGTGAATTCTATCAAACATTCAAGGCACAATTGGTTCCAATATTATATAAATTATTTGAAAAAATAAATGAAGACGGACCTCTGCCTAATTTCTTCTATCAACACCAATATGGTGATACCTAAAACAGGAAGAGTCAAAACAGAGAAAGAAAATTATGGGCTCATTTCCTTAGTGAATATGGATAACAAAATCTTAAATAAATTCTTAGCAAAGCAATTACAGAGTTATTACTAGGATAATACATTATGACCAAGCAGGATTTTTTCCAGGAATACAGGACTGGTTCAATAGTAGGAAATCTGTTAGCAAAATCGATTATAGCAAAAACAAACCTAAAAAATCATATGATTATCTCAATAGATGCTGAAAAAAGCCTTTGACAAAATACAACACCCATTCCTACTAAAAACACTAGAGAGTATCGTAAAAAATGGATTGTTCTTTAGAATGATAAGCAGTATCTATCTGAAACCATCAACATGCATTATATGCAATGGGGATAAGTTAGAGGCATTCCCAATAAAATTAGGGGTGAAACAAGGATGCCTGCTATCACCACTACTGGTGGTGATAATAGTGGAAAAAATAGTAACTAAATTCATATGGAGAAACAAAAAGTCAAAAAATATCAAGGGATTTAATGGAAAAAAAGAGCAAAAGAAGGCAGCTTAGCCTTACCAGATCTAAAATTATATTATAAAGCATCAGTCATCAAAACTGTTCGGTATTGGCTAAGAAATAGAGTGGTGGATCAGTGGAATAGACTAGATGCAAAAGAGTTAGCAGGAAATGATTATAGTCATCTGTTGTTTAAGAAACCCAGAGAGTCCAGTTTCTAAGATAAGAACTCACTCTTCAATAAAAAAAAAAGTGCTGGGAAAACTGGAAGATATGGCAGATACTAGGATTAGACCAAAATCTCACATGAACTCTATTAAGATAAAGTCAAAATGGGTGCAGGATTTAGACATAAAAGACAATATTATAAGTAAATTAGGAGACTAATGAATAGTTTACATGTCAGATCTATGGAAGGGGAAACAGTTTAAGGCCAAGGAAGAGATAAAGAACACTATAAAAAACAAACTGGATAATTTTGATTATATTAAATTAAAAAGCTTTTGAACAAACAAAACCACTATAATGAAAATCAAAAGGAATGTAGTAAATTGGGAAACAATTTTTACAACTAGTGTTTCTCATTTCTAAAATATAGAGAACTGAATCAAATTTATTTAAAAAAACAAGTCTTTATGCAATTGACAAATGGTCAAAAGATATGCAAAGGCAGTTCTCAGATGAGGAGATCACAGCTATCTATAGTCATATGAAAAATTGCTCTAAATCATTATTCATTAGAGAAATGCAAATTAAAGCATCTCTGAGGTACCACCTCACACCTCTCAGACAGGCCAATATGACCAGAAAGGATAATGATCAATGTTGAAAGGAATGTGGGAAATCTGGGACACTAATACATTGTTGGTGGAGCTGTGAACTCATCCAACCTTTCTGGAGAGCAACTTGGAATTATGCCCAAAGGATGATGAAAATGTGCATACCCTTTGATCCAGCAATACTATTATTGGGTCTGTATCCTGAAGAGATCATGAAAAAGGATACAAATCCCACTTGTACAAAAATATTCATAACAGCTCTGTTTGTAGCAGCAAAGAATTAGAAATTAAGAGGATGCCCATCAATTGGGGAATGACTGAACAATTTATGGTATATGTATGTGATGGAGTACTATTATTCTATGAGAAATCATGAGGGATAAGATTTCAGGAAAGCCTAGAAAGATTTGCAAGTATTGATGAGTGAGATGAGCAGAACCAGAAGAACATTGTATGCTTTAACAATAACATGGGGTGTTGTTAAAGTGTATAATGTTTTTCTGGTTCTTCTCATCTTTCTCCTCATCATGGGATGAAGATCAATCTTGATGGACTTGCTCACTCCATCAGTGCAATGATCAGGGACAATTTTAGGGAATCTATGATTGAGAATACCATCTGTATCCAGAGAAGGAATTGTTGAGTTTAAACAAAGACCAAAAATTATTATCTTTAATTTTTTTAAATTATCTTATATATTACATAGTTTTGCTTTCTCTGTTTTATTTCTTCCTTATGGATGTTTTTTCCCTCAATACATTCAATTTCAATCCATGCTTATCATGGAAACAAATGTAAAGACTATATCAGATTGCCTTCTGGTTGGGGGGGAGGGAAGGAAGGGAAAAATTTGTAAAATTCAAAACCTTGCAAAAATTACTGATAGAAACTCCCATTATCTATGTTATTGGAAAACATAGAAAATATTTGTATAATTAAAAAACAGATGCTAGATTAAGAAACCCTGAAAAGGACCATTCAGAAGCACTAGATAATTAAAGAAGTGTTAGCTTGGGAGACCGGGATGACAGTGTTGCCAGTAGAGTTATAAGGATGTTAGAAAGAAATGACCTCTCTGATTGATAGATGCTAAGCAGATTTATGGTTGATGAGTAAATATTTAAATAAGCAAAAAATATGTCACCAAAAAAAAGAAAAAACCACATATAGAAAAATGTTTCTAATTGCTCTTTTAATTGAACAAAGACCTGGAAAATAGGGGAATACTCAAAAGTTAGAGATTGTAGAATGTTTTGCTATATGAAGAATACTAATGTGCTGTAAGAAATTATGCAAGGTTTGGTTTCAGGGGAAACCTGGGGATTTATATGGATTGAAGCAGAATGAAGTAAGCTGAATCAGGAGAATAATGTATACAATATGATCTTATAAAATCAAACAATTTTGAATGACTTAAGAACTCTTATCAACAGAAAAACTGTGATTCAACTGTTAAAGTTATACTTTAATTGCTAAAGATAGACAAAGTCACCTAATGGAGAGGTGATCGCTCAGGGTACAGAATGAAGCATGTGCTTGCTTGGATGTGGTGAATGTGGGAATTTGTTTTCCTTGACTATGCATATTGGTTATATGAGTTTTATGTTGAGTTTCAATTGGGAGTGGGAAGAAGGAAAAGAAATAGGAAAGAGAGAAACTAGATTTTTTAATTAAAAATTTTAATTTAATTTAATTTTAAAAAAAAAGAAATGGCACCTCCAGACACTTCTTTCAAAATCCTTCCCTAAGCCCAGCTGTATTTATGAACAATTCTGAGAGGAGAATTTCAGCCAGCTATATTTAATCCAGGCTCCTATTTCACTCAGGCATGAAGACAACTGGGACACCACCCTAACTGAGTTTGTCACAAAGGAGACAGCCATGTCATTCTGGCCTCTGAGCATCTCTGATTTCTGCGGTCCTGAGAGATAGGGGAGGTTGGTATCTTGCAACTATTTGTGGGACATGCAGAATACTGGCTAGAGCCCTTCGTCTTCCCTTTTTGTTCTTCTGGGTTTATCAGACCCACTTTGGCTTTGTGGCCCAGGATGAATATAGCAGCTGGTATCTAACTGAGATATAGAAAACATACCAAGAGATGCTGTGATGAGCTGTCCTGTTTGTGACACTGGATTCCTAGCTTCAGGGTGGATTATGGTTTGTTTTTTTTAAAGCATACTTCCTGAAGTATTCTATGGTTCTCATTTGAATCCCTATAGGTAGAAAAATTTAAATTGGGGACATATGCTTTTATCTTCTTTTTGTTTCTCTTAGGATATTTTAGGCATTTTGTAACAACTCTCTTCTTTTAGAGCTTTCTAAAACATTTTATCTTACCTCATGAGAGAACAAAAATAAAAAATCCCTCCTGTTTTGAGGGACCTCTCTGCAAAGCTGTAACAGTTCTGTTTCTGCTCTAGCCTTCTTGTTTAATTAACACTCTGTCTTCCTACCCTTTTCTGCAAGCTCCTATACTTGGTGCTGATCCTGTTTGTACCCTTTATATCCTGTCACATCTGAATTGGGAAACCAGTTAGAGGAAACTGGGCAAGAATCATCCTCCTGCCCATGGCCTTCCCTCTGTGTTGAGGCTGCCCTGATCTGGTAGTGGGGAAGGACCTGGCTCCCTTGTTCAAATATGAGGAGACACCCTGTTTTCCAGATCTGAGATCCAGCAAGCTACTCTGAGCTTGGCATGACAACAGTCCTTTGTGCTCCCCCTTGGGATGATCTCAGCCACAGTAAAACTCTAGAATTGTTTCTGGTCAAATGTGTCACATTATTGCTGTTCCCCTTTATTGTCAGGTCCCTAGGTAGAAGTTTTGCAGTCTCCCCACACTGACTTCGGTCCCCTCTAGGGGCAGGGCTCTAGCTTATCTGTCCTTGCTCACTAGTCATTTTTCTTGCTTTGAAGTTAATCAAACTTCTGTTTGATTCCTGACTCTGTAGTCTCTAACATGCTTTGTTCAGCTCTGACCATCCACAGGTTAAAGACTGGTTCCAGTCCAGATGACACCCGGCTCTTGGCCTAGAAGAAATGGCGATGAGCATTTGGAGGAGCCTGAATGTCATATGTCCCAGGGTCACCATTTTTTCCCAGGCTGGCTTGAAATTCTTGTCATTAAAGTTTCAGATTACTTTTCCTGGTTGTTGTTCTTCTCTTTTTCCTTGCCCAATCAAGTGCCCATACGTTGTCTTTCCTTGTGTAAGTTAAAATGCACATAATAAAAATGTTTTGCTTGAAGTACTATTGTCATAACTGGCATTTTTTGTTTTGTTTTTGCAAGGTCACATTGCTAGGTAATTATTTAGTGTCTGAGATCAAAATTGAACTCAGAACCTGAGTTCAGAGCCAGTACTCTACTCACTATGCCACCCATCTGCCCTATAATTGGCATTTCTGATCTGATTTTTGTGTGAAAACTGAAGTTCCCAAACCTCAGGGACAAGATTAAGATACCCCAGTGCTTCAATTCACCTTTGAGATCATGAATTAATCAAGGCAATCAAATAGAGAGACTTGGATAAATTCAGAAGAAAACCACAATCATCATGACCAAAATGAACTGCCAAAGGGGAGGGTCAGAGGATGGGGGTACAATGGTGAAGAGAGATTATGATAGAGATAGTAAATGGGAGGATATAAGAGAAAAGATTGTAAGAGTTAGAATCATGGCTATGAGCAAAAGAAGAAACTGAGCCAATGAAGGGCTCTTATGTGGAGATTATTCCTTCTTCAGTGGCCAGCTGTTCTTTGACTTGATAGTGGATAGAAAAAGAGAGAAAGTGGGGTAAACTGTAATATGAAAGATTTGGAGAGGATTTCCTGACAATAAACATTGAAAGGTTTGAGGTTGAAAACACTGAGGTTACTGAAAAGGTCTCTAAAAGCTGGATGATTCTCATAATTGTCTGACATGTTTACTTACTCAGGAAGCCAGGAATGCTGAGTCAGCTATAAGAGTTAGAAGGCTGTATAGTCTAAGAGGACTAGAACACTTAAAATTAGCCAGTGATTTTTATAAAGATTTTAGCAGTGACCAAAATTATCAAGGAAAAATTCCAGGGAAGGAAACAGAGGAACCAAATTATTCATTTAAATTGATATCAAAAGAGCATGTCATAAATTTAGAGCTAGAAGGTACCTAATCCATTCATTATATAGAATTAACATATCTTGGGAATTTCTTGCAAGTCACTCCATCCCTGGCATGTTGAGTTCCCAGAGGGTGGCTGTTACTTTCAAGGTTTCAGTGTTAACCTTGAAGGTAACCGTTTCCCTAAAACATAGCTCATAGGTCCCCACCAGTGTGCTTCTCTTTAATCATTCAGTAGATTCAACTCATTAAACTCATTAGCAAAAGGCATTTTACTCAAGTAATATCCCAGTCACGGTAGTTATGAAATATTTTCCCCAATACCAGAAGTGCAATAGCCCAGATACAACAATATATGAGTGGGAATTTAATTGAAATGTAACATTTTGAAATATATTATATATATATATATATATATATATATATATATATATATATATATATATATATATAATTAGACAAGGCAACTCACAGTTCTGGTACTTCAATGAATTGATATCCATTTTCTCTCTAGAGAATTCTTATAAAGTTCACTTAGGTATTTATTGCTCTACTATTTAGCCAGGCTGGGTCTTCACAGTACTGATTTTTTGCAGGGCTCAGTATTTCTTTTCACCAAACTAGTAGCTCATACTTACTAGCTTTGTGACCTTGGGCGAGTCATTTCACCCTGCTTGTCTGAATTTCTTCATCTATAAAATGAACCGCAGAACAAAATGTCAAATCACCACAATATCTTTGCCAAGAAAATCCCAAATGGGGTCACAGAGAGTCAGACACGACTGAAAATGACTGAACAACAAAAACAGCTCAGCTGGGTTTACTCCTCCTTAGGTGAGATGATGGAAGAGCCAATCTGTTGCTATGCTAAATGGAATAGGTCACCCAGCTGGTGCTGCTATATTAGGCTAGGCAAACTGCTCAGCTACTGTGTTTCTCTCAAGGTAATGTGAATTTGCTGGACAGAGCAATCCATTAGTCCCCCCCCCCCCCCCCTTCAGAGGGCAGGTTCAGTCTTTCTTCTACCTTCAGTCACTGGCTGGGGTAGGGGGGCAACTATTCTCCCCTATGGTATAGTGCTACCTAAGCCACCTTTAAGACAATTTTTCTCCTTCTGGGAGTCCCTAACTCCCATAAGTCATCCATGTAGCCTTAGGATGATCAGTTATTTTTACCTCTTTTCCATACTTCTTTGGGGATCTCATGCAAGTGACAAGCTAGAAGCAATGAAATCTTTGCCTTGTAGACCATTAAATATTTTGCTTGCCTTCATGTGGAATAAGGATATTCATATTTTGTGCCATTTTTAGGATAAGGGATGATTATTTTCCCTCTGAAGTCTTTGCCTTTTTCCTTTCAATATCTGTCTTTCAGTTTCTTGTAGACATTCAGCTTACACAAATGAAGAAATCAAGACCTAGAGAGGTTAAATCACTTACCTAAAGTCACACAGCTGATTTGAACCCAGATTCTTTGACTCTACATTCAGTATGATTTTCACGCACCATCTTGCCTCTAAGTGGGTTGGTTCTTTGAGTAATTGAAAATGAAATTTAAAATTATCCCTTTATAGAAGTAAATAATATGTAAACCATGTCCTGATTAACCAATAAACTTCATATTGCTACTCCACAACATAGGATTTTATAAGGTTAGTTTAATTTTCCCCCCAAAGATTATGGGATTCTTGGAGAGTGTTTAATAACCATCAAGTTGATAATGTGACTAGAATATTTAATTTATGAAGAAAGTCGAAGAGAATTGCCCTTATTTTAGCCTAAATAAAGGACAATTAAGAGAAAGTACAATTTAACAGCTTTAGAAGATTAATGTAAGAGAGGGTAAAGATCCTTTGGATAGCAACAGGGGGTAAAAAAGCAAGGACCATGATACTTTATTTAATCAAAGTAAGTAAATCATTTTAGAAAATGGGATTCAAGGAGAAGAGTCAAAACGAGACAGTGGCAGAAGTTAATGGATGAAAGAGTAAAATTAAAAATCTGACTTACTTGAATCTTCACCAAACTTGCTAATTTTGGCTCTATTCCACTTTGGGAGTAAAGACATTTGGTAGAAGATAAGCTATTGTCTCTTGGTGACATTGTCAGAGACAAAATATAGAAGTGGATAGATCCTGGCAATTCCAGGTTCTCAATGGTTCTTTCAAGCTTCCAGAATTTTTCTTGAGGGCACTGCACATTCAACCCTGTTCAATTCAACAAACATTTAGGAGGGATCTTCTCTGTGTGGAACCCTGAGCTCACTCATCAGGAGGACAAAAAGATGGAGAAACAATGGCATCTTTGCCTTCAAGCAAGCTAAAAAGGAGTAGGACTTTCCCTAGATAAGCATGGCATCTGATAAGCCTATGTATTAAATCAAACAGACATAATTAGTGTTTAAAAAGAGCATGGTCATAGAAATAGAAAGGACGTCTGAGGTCACTTAGTGATAAGTTCCTCTTAGAGATGAGCAAACTGAGATTTAGAGCAGTTACATTCTCAAGATCACACTTGGGAAATAAGGAATACATGGTATTTGGTAGTAAGGTGGTGACTAATAAGTGGGATTTGATTACTCTTCTTTGAAGTTTAAAACCAGTTCTTTTCCCAGTCTACTATGGCATCTCCCTCTCTGAGCCTCTGGAAGATCCTCAGGCAGCTATGGATTTAATTCAGTTTATCCCCCCCCTCAAAAAAAGTTTCTTTAAGTACCCTTGTATACAAGTGCTAAGCATTATGGCATTCAAGGATGAAACATAACCTACTGTCAAGGGGCTTCTAATCTAGGATCCAGGGAGGATACCACATGTACACAGTAATTATTAGAGTGGGGAGGGATTGGTGCAAAGGAGAGAAGCAGGCAAAGTAATATAAGAAAATTTAAGGAAGGAGAGTTTACTTTCAAATGGAAGTTGGGAAGATCAGGGAAAACTTTATAGAAGAACTGACACTAGAGTTGGGTTTTAAAGGAAGAAAAGGATTTTTAACTGCTAGACATTCTAAGGGAGTATGTTCCAGGCATGTAGGACTAATACAAAGGAGTGGGAAATAGCAAGACAAGAATGAGGAACCACTAGAAATTTAGTATGTCTGAAATGCAGAATGCAGGAAAGGGTGGAGTCAAGTCATGAAAGGTCTTCCATATGGCTTGAATACTTTGTGTTCTATGATATCAGAAATGAGATAGGAAATCACGTAGGAAATGTGTATGAGGCATAGTATTTTGGCAGTTGTGAGGAAGATGAAGTCAAGAAGGGACAGGCTGGAGAAAGGGAGACTAGTCAGAAGGCCACCCCAATAGTACAGGCCACCACTAATGGAGGCCATATAAATAGAAAAAAGTGAATGAATTAATAAAGGAAAAAATATCTATTAAACACCTACTATATGTCAGTCACTATCTGAACACAAGGGATAAAATTGGAAAAGTTATATTCCTTGTCCTCAAGGAGTTTATAGAATTATAGGGAGAGAGATAGCATTGAGAAGGGGAATGGTGAACAGGCAAGGAAATTTGGGTCTGTGGACTCAGAATGATTGTAAGTGGATTCATAGAGTGGTGTTGAAGTGGTGGATGGAGGAGAAAGGGAAAGTGACAAGAAATAATTTGGATATAGAATTAACAGAATTTTGTAACTGTTAAAATGATGAGGTAACTGAGTCACAGAGAAGTAAATTCCCACGTTCATGTACAGGTAGTTCATGTACAGGCAGAACTAGAATCCAAACTTGGGTCCTTTGGTGACAAAGAAAGACAAGAAGTAGCCATCTTCAGAAAATAATCATTTGTGTCTCATTTGTACTATACGGGAAAGCAGGCAAATGTATTTTAGAAAGATTTTTAATAAAAAGGATTGAATTCCAAAGGTCTTTCTCTAGAAAATTCTCCATTAATCAATAAATTATATAAACCAGAACACCCACCCCCAACCCAATCCAGTCCACCCTGATGTCTCACTGATGTATGATTATGTTTGGTATATGTTGTGAAATATTGCTTTTCCTCTAAAGAGGTCAAAGTGCCCAGAAAATAGTCATGAGATTTTCCAATGCTCCCTCTGCCCAATCTCCTTTTGAAGGAGAAGTAAAAATGTCTTAGAAATGTTAAAAATAAATACTTAGAGTGAAGACCTCAGGAGGCCATATTCCAACAATAGCATAAATGGAAAGAGAAAACAGAAAACCTGACTCTGGACCACATTACCTTAATCGCTAAACACTATTCTGTTTGAGCTAAAAAGATATAATGGCACACTTGACAGATGCCGTCAAATCAAGATGAGATAGGTACAATGGAAGTTTGATACTGAAACCTTCCCAGCTTTTCACTAAGTCTATTACTTAAAATCTTTTCAATCCTTCTTCTATACATCATTATGCAATAAGCAAGCCAATTCTGTGATACACTCAGAGTGCTGAATTGTGAATGATGGGATCTGGGTTCAAAAAAACCATCATTTACTTCCTTGTGCAAGTAATTTCTTTTCTTTGAGCTTCAACATCCTCTATAAAATGAGGGACTTTAACTAGATAACATCCAAGTTCCCTTTCAACCCTAGAGATATGATTCCAGGATAATAAGACATTAATATCAGCCAGCTATACATTTAAGGCTGAACGTGGGTATAAATCAAATTCTTATAGATAAAATCCAAGTAGTCCTTCAATGACTCCTTCTGTCAAACCAAAAAGCCCAGTATCAATAATCACCCTTCTATGTTGATATTTTGCTATATTGGGTTTTACTCGAGCAGAATCCAATTGTGTAAAGAAAATTGTTGTAGACCACAGCTCTTTACTCACAGTGATGTGTTTTTATTTCACTATAACAAACTCCTACAATTTGAATAATTAATGGCCATAAGAGCTTTTTTTCAAAGGCATGGTCTATAATCTCACTAACTTGGCACCTTGGTGGGTCAGTGATTTCATCAGTGCAGATACACCCATAACCAATGCAGAACATAGCCCCTCCAATCTTGTTCTCAAACTATGTCATTCTCATTTATGTTTTCCCATAAATTCCCGATATCCATTGCCCTGGAGGCTTTACTCTGGTTCATTTATCATCATGGGGCATTAGCCTACCAGCCAGGATGCCTATCTGTTGTCCTGTTCTCAGTACATGAGCATCCCACTTCCTTTCCTTGTCATATTTGTCCTTGCTGATGACTTTAATACCAATTCTCACAAGCAAGTTATCACTGGCAACATGTTATAGCCTGCTTATGCTTACCATATGTCTTTCAATTGTCCTTTGGGTTATTTGTAATTTAAATTCACCTGATGCTGTGGTGTTTCAATGGTTTAAAGTCATTCAGAATCACTAGCAGAATATTGGTTTTAAAGAAGTGCATAGAGCATTGAGTGTGGAATGAAAAGATTCAGATTTAAATACCAACTTTGAAGTCTGCTACCTGTGTGACCTTGGGCAAGTCTTTCACCTCCTTGAGTCTCAGTTTCCATTTCTATAAAATGAAGTGATAGGACCAGATGAACTCTGAATCCCCTTTGGCTCCAATCTCTATTTTCATGATCCTAAATGGAATCATTGAGGACAATGAAAATTCAACCCTATTCAATTCAACAAACACTTAGGAGGGATCTTCTCTGTGTGAAACCCTGAGCTCACCCATCAGGAGGACAAAAAGTCAGAGAAACAATGGCATCTTTGCCTTCAAGTATCTAGCAAGCTAAAGGGAAGTAGGACTTTCCTCACATTTTGCTCTTTCTCATGGTGAGAAAAAAATCTAACACTTATGTTATTGTGACTAAGGAATTAGATAGCTGGACTATGTATACCTAAACAAAAACCATTTAAGTTCTAAGGACATATACTGATCATTCACAGTTATTTAAAGGAAAATGGGAAGATCATTCTTTTAGTGTCTCCTTGACTTGGTAGGAAATGCAGCAATAATCAGAGGATTGATTCTTGGACCTTTGGGTGATGGGATAGACTAGAAAAGGGAGAAAAAAGAAAGAGGGGAAAATTATGAGGAATAATTGTAGCTATTGCCCTTAGATAAAAGGAAGCTGAATTAAAGAGGGAAGGGATCATCAGATTATAGATGGAAGATTAGAAGAGACCACAGAAGGCATATAATCGGATCCCTTCATTATACAGATGAGAAAATTGAGACCCAGGAGATAGAGTGAATTGTCAAAGGTCTCACAGGTACATCAGAGATGTGATATGAACTCATTTCATCCTGATGCTGGAATTAGCCCACTGACTATTTGACTGCGATGATAATCTTGAGCTTTAATGTGATCACAAAATTTTAAGGGTTAGAATAACTGATTTCTGCATTCATCACTGGAAAAGGAAATATCTAAGGATCTCGTTTCTGGAAGTTGATAGAGCTGTATTGTGATTGTGTGCCCTTTTATATTCCTGTTTACTAAATGAAAAGTTGGACAATAGTTTCTTAGATATGTGAATGTGAGTGTGTGTATGGGGGGGGGGCATACAGAGGGAGTGAATTTATCTCTGACCAATCTTATCCCCCATACTTTTGATAAGAGGTAGAATGCAAAATATTAATCTAAGTGTAAAAGTATGTATTCACCCTGAATCCCTTTAGGAATTATAAAATTTATTTTAACTGAATTATTGGGGAAGAGACTAGCCATATCTTGTGTGACCCTTAAAAGACAAAGAGTTCTAGAATTTCTAAGTTTAAGTAAGGTAAAAAAGTTCAAAACATAGCTGATATTCATTAAGGAACAGAGGTATAGAGGTACAAAAGCAGAAAGAAGTAGTATTCAAGGCTGGAAACTTCATCAAGGGGTAAGAGTTTGGGCAGCATAGAAGAGAGGCAATTAAACATTTAATAGAAAACTATCCCGGCAGTTGAGAGCTGAGCTTCAAAGAGGAGCAGAGCTTGGGAGCCTAGCTGAGTTACACATGCAACAGATACTGCACTCAAGGGAGAATAAGGTGAGGACTCCATGAGGGGAAAATGAGGACTCACTGATATGGCAAACACTGAGGCCTTACATGTTACCTTGGCCACATGTGTTCCTTACATGTGTGCCTCGTTAATAGTCTACTCTTGTATATTTGCTAAGTGATGCAGTGGAGTCAGGAGGACCTGAGTTCAAATCCAACCTTAGACACTAGTTGTGTGACCCTGGGCAAGTTACTGAACTCTGTTTGCCTCAATTTCCTCAGAAGTAAATTGAACTGGGGAAGAAAATAATAAACCACCCTAGTATCTTTGTCAAGAAAATCCTAAATTAGGTCACAAAGAAACAACTGAACAGCAGAAATAACCTAGATAGATGGAGGGAATGGAGAGAATGTTTAGAAACTATTAATTTTACTGTTTCATTTTAGAAAATATCTTTACTTTCAGCTATTTATATCCACTGGCTTATTAAAAAGTAGAAATTCACTGGTAGGGACACAAAGACTGTAGTTTTAAGAGGGTGGATCTCTTTGAACCCTGTGGCTTGCCTCCTACTGAGGGATCTGAAAGGACCCAACATGAAAGTGAATGACAGAAGAGAAGAGCTCCCAGAAGAAGTGTCAAAGAATTATCTTTGAAATTCTCTACCTCTAGTCTGCCTGTGACCATAACCCTCTGCTTACATCCATATAGGGAGGTCACAACTAGAACAAAAGTTTGAAGTTGAACACTTTATTCTTTTTTGTTTGTTTGTTTATATTTTTGCAGAGCAATGGAGTTAAGTGACTTGCCCAAGGTCGCACAGCTAGGTATTTATTAAGCTTCTGAGACCAAATATGAACTCAGGTCTTCCTGATTCCAGGGCTGGTACTTGACCTAACTGTCCCCTGAACACCTTATTCTTAAATTTTAATGGCAAGCTTTCTTTAAAGAGACAAACATCAAAAAGAAGGGATACTATAGAGTGGAAGAAAGATTGGGGGGGCAGCTAGGTGGTGCAGTGGATAGAGCACCAACCCTGGAGTCAGGAGGACCTGAGTTCAAATCCGACCTCAGATACTTAATAATTACCTGTGTGACCTTGGGCAAGTCACTTAACCCATTGCCTTGTCAAAAAAAAAGATTGGGGACAAACAGTTATAGGTAGAAGAACTTCCTAATAATTAGTGCTGATCTACAAGGCATGGGGAAAGGAATGAAGATCTTAATAGAGGACCTGGTATCACCAGATTACTTCAAGCTCTCATGCTCTTTTCAATTTGCTGTGGAAATGACTAGGCTCTATCCCTCATATGCCAGGATTGCTCAGTGCACTAGATTAACATACACACTAAAGGTTGGACATTTCCTGAGACAGTGTTAACATAGGTATAAGTCATAGATTTTATGGGGAGGGATATTTCACTCATGTACCTTATTAGTTTCATATGAAGACAAATGGTAGAAAATGACTAGAGGATGACTCTCTGTCAAACATGAGGAACAGAAATTTCTATATGTAAAATCTCAGACATAGAAAATTCCAGAAAAGAGAAATGAAGTATTAGGTAGAAAGAGGGGTGCATTTGGAATGGGAAGAAACACTTGAAATTTATGAAATTCAAAGAGGATATCCTCTTCCCCTCCTGAAAAAAAAACAACCCCAGAAGATTTACAGACTACAAATCACCAATTTGCTAAGAATTTCAGTTGAATAATGTATCCTCCTCTAAAAATCCATACTAAATGTAATCTTAGCTCAGAGAACTACATGATATCTTGGGAGAACGCAGAGGGTGTAGGGGGCATTGTTCTGAGCACCAGTCACCATTGTTCAGCAGTAAGTGCTGGGAAAATCTTGCAACTATTTATGCTTTCTGGTTGTTTGGATTCTGGATGTCTGGGCGTTAACTACCAATTTTGTAAAATGATACACTATAACTACTAAGAGCTAAAAACTGTTAGAAATTTGCTTTAATGTAGATGAAATATAAACCTTTTACTGAGTATAATCTTGCATCTGTAATTCACATGAAATACTATTATCTTCTTGAGAAAATGGGCATCAGCAGGAGTTATATATTCCCAATGACTTCTAGGTCCATCCTTTAGTTATCAGATGTGCAATTGGGGGATCCTATCAAAGTCACATGATTGCAATGTAAAACAGTCTCTATTTCTCCTAGAATCTTTTAAAACCAAAGCAAAAAAATAAATAAACAACATTTGCCTGAGCTTGGCAGTAAGAAAAATACAGAAGACATTTTCTGGGGGGCTGACATTCATCTGTGGAGGAAATTAAGTCTTTCAGAGAACTTTATGAGACCCTTGGCAATCTTGTGTCCCTCTTGAGTAATTATTAAACTCCCAGATTTATTCCTCCCTAGGAGTCAGGTTGCTATATTGAACACTGACATCACAAATCTGAATTCTTTGAATGCATGGGACACGTACAGTTAATACTCCTGGTTTTAGATTCACATGCTTAGATTCTAGTGCTTAGGGGCATAGGATCTAGAACTGAAAGCTACCTATTAGATAACCTACTTGCTTTATAGGATCTCCCCTGAGACTCAGATAGGTACCGGAGAGTGCACAGGGTGTGGCAGAACCAAGATTTGACTCCAGGTCCTCAATGCACCAAATCCAGTCTGATTTTCATTCTACCACATTTATAATAAATATTATAATTGTAATTTAATTTTAATTGTAACAAGCATTTTTAATTGCCTATTGGTAATATATACTGTGCTAAGAACTTTAAAAGTATTATCTCATTGTATATTCACAACAACCCTGGGAGCTAGGTGATATGATTATCCCCATTTTATAGTTGAGGATGTTGATCAGATAGAGATTATGATTTACCCAGGTTCACATGACTAGTGTGAGGATAGATTTGAATTCAGGTCTTCTAGTCTCCAAGTCCAATGTGAGTAGGCTGCAACACACCAGCAAAATATGATTCTAGAGAAGCTGCAGAAAAGATGTCATCAGAGACTCAGGAGACTAAAAAAGGCTGGAAAAGAGGACTGCTAGATGGGTCACTCAGTGAAGGATAGCTGATGGATAGCCTACATGCTCCATTGAGATTCACATAATGCCAAAAGAACTGGAAAAGATCCCTTTATATGTAGCCAGCTCCCCATGAAGAAATTTTCTGTTGTATATTATGGTCTTAAAGAATTGCCTTGGGAAAACTAAATGATTAAATTCTAGGGTCACACTGCCAGTATGTGTCCCAGGTGGGACTCTCTGGGCAGGGTACAGACAAGAATCTTGGGAATTAGAAGGCAGGCATAGGTGGGTTGTAATTTGTATCAATGAAGTGAACAACCACATGAGTCTGATCTTATTTTACTGAGACTTCCTCCCACTTCTTGGATATCATACTATGTCACTGGCTGAGAATCTCTTATTTTTTCCCCACTCTAAAAATAATAATAATCCAACACTACCATTCCTGTAAGGCACATCTCAATCAATTGTCCTATGACCCCAATCACCATTCCTTCTGACTTCCCTGAACAATCCTACCCTAGCTGTCTCCTATATCCATACATGTGGCAACTAGATGGCACAGTGGATAGAGCACTGACCTTGGAGGACCCAAGTTCAAATCTGATCTCAGACACATGACACTTACTAGTTGTGTGATCTTAGGCAAGTCATTTTATACTAATTGCCTCTCATCTAGGGCCCTCTCCAATTGTCCTGATCCATATCTGACCACTGGACCCAGATAGCTGTGGAAGAGAAAATGAGACTTGGTGACTTAGCACAGCCCCCCTCACTGAAATCCAAATCATGTGCTGGTCATGGCATCATCTCCCTGATTTGTGGCCTTTGACAGTGAAGAACAAACATCATCACATACATACATATGTGTGTTTGTGTGGGTATATGTATGCATGTGTGTGTGTATATATATATATATATATATATATATATATATATATACGTATATTGTAAATTCAATATATATTCAATGAAGTTGGCACATTGTTCATTCCTTATTTGTCCTGCATTCTTGAAGACAACCATGATGTCAGAAAGGAGATGTCATGGCTTGCAAGTGAATTTGGATTTAGGTAAAGCAGAGCTGGACAAAGATTCCAGTTTCACTCTTTCCTCCAGAGCCATCTAGGTCCAGTAGCTGTCCAGTTGGTACACAATAAGTGCTCATATAATACTTTTCCCTTCCTTCCTTCCTTCCTTCCTTCCTTCCTTCCTTCCTTCCTTCCTTCCTTCCTTCCTCCCTTCCTTCCTTCTTTCATTCATTTATTCATGGAGGCACATGTTCTGTAACATGTTGAAGAATAGAAATTTTCTTATGACAGTTTCCTACACTGATAAAATTGTGAATCTCTCTGTCTATAAATATTCACATATGTATATATGTATATATATAATTTTTGTTATTATATAGATCTGTGATTTTGTTGGCATTCATGATTCATTAATGTTGGAAGTTCTCCATGAGGAATCTCCTACTGTGTACATATCTGGGGGTGGGGGGTGGTTAAAGTCATTTCAATAGTATCTGATTCCATGACCTCATTTGGAGTTTTCTTAGAAGAGTAGCTACAAGGGCTTGTTTTTTCTTTCTTCAGCTCATGGAATGAGGAAACGGAAGCAGCAGATGGGTTAAGTGACTTGCCTAGGGTCACACAGCTAGTCAGTGTCTGAAGCTAGATTTGAACTCAGGAAGACTAGTCTCCCTTACTCCAAATCTGGTGCTCTAACCACTGTACAACCTAACTGGCATTCTACAATTTATAATCTTAGAGAATTGCCTTGGGTGTGCTTAGAAGTTAAATGATTTACCAAGAACCAGTATGGGTGGGACTTGAACTCACCAGGAAGACTGACTTTATATTTCCTAGACCATATTATTCTCATCTAAGTATTAAGAAAGGAAAACCTAGTTAAATATGTTGTCTAGAGCTCATGAACTGTAGGCAAATCAACATTTTTAAATATCTAGTTTTTCTACCTCCTTGCCTCATTAGTATTTCATGAGTACTGTGTTTGCTAGTGATGCACAAATTCACATTTATTAATTCTATAGCCTGTACAGAGAGATTTTTTTCCCTTTACTAATTGGATGACCTTGGGCAAGTGACTTCATCCCTTTTCACCTCAGTGTTCTCATCTATGAAAATAGAGTATTGGTCTATTTATCTGGTTCCTTCTGGCACTCTCCCTCCCCAGCCCCTAAGGAGTGATGTGCCCTGAAGGAATGGATACTGGAGACCCAGGAGAATCTGCCTATTAGTCCACCACCAGATGTGGCTAGTGACAGTTGAAAGTGAAATGAATAATCCCACTCAGTTGCCCTAAGAGAGTTTGTAGGATTTAAGGAAGATAATTAAAGAGAAACTCGGGTGCTTTGTCAGCTCCTGAAGAAATGAGGAATTCTCAGTTGGGTAGGGGACAGTCTTTCCGATACAAGAAGAAAGGACAATGCAATTTATAGTCATTTTAACTGAGCCTGCTGTTATCAGGGAGCTGAAAGGGACTTTAAGAGATGCCTAATCCAACCTCCTTGTTTTATTAATGATAAACTGAGGTTCCAGAGTCACCTGATATAGTCACTCATGTAGTTAAGTAGTAAAGTCGACTTTTGAGCCCAGTTCCAGAATCCTATTTTTATATTGCATATTGATGAAGGGGAATCTCTTGGAGACAGAGAATAGTAGCTCCTTACCCAAGCCTTTGTAAGTCCTGAGATCTTTAGGAATGTTCGGAAAGAGAAATCATTGGAATCCTGAGTGTAGGGTTACCATTGCCATGCTGGGAGGAGTATGCCTCCTATCTGTCAAGGGAAGTCTTTCCTTCTTCTATAGTGGGTGGCATAGCACCAGTGGTTGCCCTGGTAGAGCAGTTGGTGATGCTAATTACCACTGGCTGAAAGTGTGCAAAATTGCAAGAACTGCAAAAGGGGAATAATGCTTAACAGCTTTGGAACTATTGATCAATTGGAGCAGGAATTGCCTATTAAAACCCCTGACTTCGGGAGTGTCTGACTCCATGGTCCCATCTGGAGTTTTCTTAGAAGATTTGCTATAAGGGTTTGCTTTTTCTGATTAGATAGATGATAGATAGATAGATAATTGGATGGATGGAAAGATGATAGATAGATATGGATATTGTTATACATATATACATCCATAACATATAGACATATACACACATATATGTTCAGGGGAATGGTGTGTGTGTCAAAGATTTATTTTCTAGTATCTCCATTTTTTCTAGCATCTTTCAGTAAAAATTTACTTTGTAAATTTTATGAACTGAATGGTGAGCAGATATCAGTATATGAAGTAATGTCAGCACATTGGATGGAATCAGATAGAGATGGTCCTAGATTTTTCTGGGCAGAGATTATGGACCAGTTCTTCAAAGTGAACTCAAGCCTTTTTGTTGTGAGAACCTGATACAAGAGTTATAATTCAATCATCAAATACACCTTTTATTAAGTACTTACTTAGTAGCATTATATTAGGTGCTGAGGGAGATACAAGAATGAATAAAAATTTATCCCTCCTTTCAAAGGATTTACAATTTAGTATATAAAAAGAAAACAATCCTGGACCAGTCTTTGTAGCAGCACACTGAAAAAAAAATGAGTACTTACCAATTAGGAAATGGATAAACAATCTGCAGCATATGAATCTCTTCTCCTGTTAATGACTTCCTTCTCAAACTATCTAGTATTTGATTGCTTTGCATGTACCAGCTGTGTGACCCTGGATAAGTCACTAAACCCTGTTTGCCTCGGTTTCCTCTTATGTAAAATGCATTGGAGAAGGAAATTTCCTTTACCAAAAAAAATCCCAAATGGGGTCACAAAAAGTCAGACACAACTGAAAAAACTGAATAACAACAATAAAAATGTCTTCTAGATATACTGTGCATGTTATTGTCTCTCACAAACTTCCCCCTTACAATGCAAATGCTTTCTGAGTAAGGATTATTTGATTTATTGTATTTGTATCTCAGTTATTATCATGAAACCTGGTATATAGTGGACACAATCAAAATTTGATTTATTGAGTGGTCGGTAGGTTGATGCAATCAAATCATTGTTTCAGGGGAGGAGGGGTACTATTTTAAATTATGCCTTTTATTGATGCTTTTTGTGTGTTTACATATGAATCATTTTGGATATCTTCACTAAACTAGAACTGAACCATATCTTATAACTAAGGAAAATAGTTAAGCAAAAGTAATTAATATATGAATTGTGTCTGACAGTGCATTCAACCTTTTATCCCTAGAGTCTTCTGCTTCTAGGATGAGAGGAGAAAAGTTTGTTTCATTATTTCTTCTCCAAGACCACTACTGACTTTTAAATTACTCTGAGATTGTCTTTCAGTGCTTTGCATTTACATTGTTGCTGTCAATTATTTTTGTTGTAGTGAGTTATTTTTCAGGTTCTGCTTCTCTTGTGAATCAGTTCATATAGATTTTCTAAAGCTTTTCTGAGGTCCAGATTTATAATTTCTTATAGCACAATAATATTCCCTAACATTTATTTATCAGGTTTTTAGTCATTCCACAATAAACTTGATACACTAAGTTTCCAGTTATTTGCTATTACAAAAAGTGCTGATATTAATATTTTGCTATGTTTATCTTTTTATCTATCTATGACTTCTTGGGATGGCATGTCAATACTATAATTGCTAGTGAATTTTTGATTAAAGTTTTCTTTGTTACATGGGGAAGTTCAATGAAAAAAGGCCATGGGGGAGGATAGGAAGAGTATATTGAGTTGTGACTAATATGATAAATTTTTCTTAATAAATAAAAATTATTAAATGATAAAAATTAAGTGTTGGTGAAAATTAGATTTTAATTTTATATACACACACACACACACACACACACACATATATATATATAATACCAGAGGGCTTGTTTAGAATGTTAATGTCTTAAAACATAGATAAGGCATGTGTGTGGTACCTTGGGGGGGAGGATAGGGCTCCTGTATTCATTCAATCATTCAATCAATCAAACATTTATTATTTATTTTGTGACAGACATAAGTATCAGGCTTCTTCTATGCACCACACCCCATTCCCTACCTTCACGTTGAACTTTCAGAGACATTTCTCAAGTCTTAGGCTATTTCTCATTCCCCACTTTTGCAGCTATATGAAGCCAAGGCTGATTGTGAACTTTCCTTTCAATATCACTAACCAGCACCCCTTTCCTTCTTTCCTAAGCTTTTTTATCCCACTTTCCAGAAGAAAAAGACACAGATTTCCAAGTTCTCCCTTACCCTCTGACTTTGTAATAAATTTAAAACTTTTCTCTGAGTTTTTCTAAGAGGTTTTATTGGTGGAAGAAAAAAAAAACATGAGTTTAAAAGAGCAAACAAAAGGGAGGCATTATAAAATTGCAAGAAGTCTTTTAAATGTATAAGAACATATATAGCTAAAATAATCTTCCCAGTCTTTTGTGTCATGGACCCCTTTGACACTCTGGTGAAACCTATGGATTTCTTCTTAGAATAAATTTTTAAAATTTATATTTGAAGGAAATGCTAAGTTTCAGTAAGAGGTTAATGAAAATAAGGATGCATGTTTTTTCCATCCAAATTCACAGAATCCTTGACATCTATCCTGATTGGTCTATAGCCACTGGATTAATAACTAGTGTTCTCAAACATAGCTCTAGTCCTCTGCTTAAAGAATTTATAAAATAATATGATATATTTTAATATATCTGACTCTCCAGGACTCAATTTGGGGTTTTCTTAGCTTGAATAATAGAAAGATTCCTTATTTTCTCATTTTACAGGTAAGAAAACTAAGGTAAACAGGGTTAAGAGACTTGGCCAGAGTCACACACTAAGTGCCTGGGATTTTATTTGAACTCAGGAGGTTAAGTCTTCCTGACTCCTGATCTGGTTCTCTATCCTATACCTCTTAGCTTGCCGGGTGGAAATGTTGGGAATACATACCCAGAAAATGTCAACTTTCTATTTGGCCTTTAAAGTCCTTGAAATGATCTAGCTCCAATTTCCCCACTTTATTTTATATCACTGCTTCTGGACTCCTAGGATAGCTGTTTCCTAAGATCTCACCATCACTCAAGGTCATTTCCCATGCCCCAGAAAGCATTCCCTTCTCATATACCTTGTTGAAAACTTTTTTCTTCTTTTAAGGTTCAGATGGATGTCATTCTCATCATGGAACTTTTCTCATCCCCTCTTCTGCCTTCCCCCCAGATGAAAGTGGTCTCTCCTCTTCACATTTTCAATACAGTTCTGCCCATTTCTTCACCTCATCACTCAGTCCTATCCCCTCACCACCTCTCTTCCTCCAAGGAGTGGATAGAATACTGGATTTGGAGTGGGAAGATGAGTTTAAATTATGTCCCAGACACATACCAGGTGTGTGAACTTGGCAGGAAAGTTAATCTTTGTCTGCCTCAGTTTCTTTATCTATAAAATGGGAATAAAACTATCACCTACCTGATGGGGTTATTGTGAAGGAGGATTAAATAAGATTGAGGTAATGATGTAAATCATTTTACAAACCTTAAAGTATTTAATGTTTGTTATTATTGCTATTGAATTGGGATGATCTGGAGCTCTCAAAGGCTATGAGAGTAGAACTAGAGTACAAGTCCCAAAGTTCTACCAAGCTAGAAAGTCTTTGAGTATGAATTGATGATGACCTATCTAAAATCTACATCATTGTGGTACATTATAACACCTACTGGGAGTTTATCTAATGGTTGTTGAGGGATCAAGTATGGAAAAGCTTAAAAGTGGAAGGTTGATTTTTATGCTAGATGATTTCTATTTTGGCTATGTTGATCCAAAATTATAATTACACTGCAAAAATTTGGACAATTCAATAAGACTGTGGATCTTCCTAATAACATTAAAGGGGGATCATTTTTCAATTTTATGAATTTTCAGCACTGAAGCAAAAAAAACAAACTTGTTGATTAGTCATCACTACAGATACAAAGAAAAAATCCTGTGGTACAGGAGTATAATTTTGTTGTTCTGTTGTGTCCAACTTTTTGTAACCCCATTTAGGATTTTCTTGGCAAAGGTGATGCATTGGTTTCTCTGGCTCATTTTACAGATAATCAAATACACAGGGTTAAGTGACTTGCCCAGGGTCACGCAGCTATTAAGTTTCTGAGACCAGATTTGAACTCAGGAAGTTGTCTTGTTGGCACTCTATTGATGCAGGAAGGAACAGAATAAATAGAATCAAATCCATTCACCAGAAGGACACAGCAGTAAGCTTCTGCTAACAAACGGTAGCCTGCATTTGAATAAAGGATGCAATGTCATAGAAGAGCTTGGGAAATTTGGAGTCATAGAACCCAGATTTATGGACCTCTCCATAAGCTCTGGAAATTAGAAATTACATGACCTTAAACAAGTCATGTTACTTCTCTTGAGTTCAGTGTTCTCGATGATAAAATGGGGATATTAGGCAAGAAGACCTATTAGGGTTCCTTTCAACTTTAAATCTATGGAAAAAAAACTTAGCAGCAATTCTTCCTAACTGAAACTGCATAGATTTTTTTTTGTTATTTCTCCTACTTGTCTCCTCTAAGAACATTTTATATCCAAACTGGGTATTTGCTGCTTAAGAGTTCTCCTGACACTGCTGCTCATTCAACAAATAAAGTTATAATCCCCAGTATATGACTTCAAAATCCTCTGCACAATAACCAATTGCTTTCCCAAAGAGGATTGGAACTTTAGGGAGAGAATAAGCAGCTAAAGGAAATTAACTCTCAAGAAATAAAGGTCCTGTTGCCAAGAGTATGGAGGTAGACTCAGAAAAATCCAGAAGATAGCATCAAGATGTCCAAATGCCCTTTGTATTTCGTATCAAATACCAGAAGGAAAGCTCGGTTATAAACTCATCCTGAGTTCAAGGAACCCCTTGCACTCTCTGGAATGAAATAAGAAGGACACCTTCCTACCTTCCAGTATCCCTCCTGATACAACTTAGCAGTGCCGTATTATATTATACGTCATATGGAATCATGAAGGTTTGGACTCAAGTCTTCTTGCTGCTTCTTCCTAGCTGTGTGACCACAGACTCGGGCTTCTCTGAACCTCAGTATTCTTTTTTTTTTTCCTTTGGTTTTTGTAAGGCAATGGGGTTAAATGACTTGCCCAAGATCACACAGCTAGTTAGTTATTATCATAGTTGAACTCAGTCCCCCTGACTCCAGGGCTGGTGATCTATCCACTACATCATCTAGCTGCCCCATCCTTAGTCTTCTGAACTGAAAAAGGCAGAGAAAACCGATAGTATCTGCCTCACAAGCTATTAAGTAGCACAACTGAGACAATGTAAGTAGAGCAGCCTATTTGTTGTTGTTTGGTTGTATTTCAGTGGTTTTCTTGCTAAGATAATGGAGTGATTTGCCATTTCCTTTTTCAATTATATGTGAAGAACTGAAGTAAACAAGGTTAAGTGACTTCAGTTATTATCATATGCTATCCCTATCACTGTCCCTCTTTCACATTCCAGTAAGAAATGGGAAAGATTTGTCTGAGGAGTAGAAACAAGTTGTGACTAGAGATACAACTTCAAGAGTAGAGAGTTACTACTTGCAAAGTTGGAGAAAGGTACAATAATTATAACTAACATTATATAGCTCCAACTCTATGCCAAGTACTTAAAAATTATTATCTCATTTGATCTTCCCAACAATCCTGATAGGGAGGGGCTGTTATGATCCCCATTTTACAGTTGAGGAAACTGAGACCACTAGGAGTTAAAAGACTTCTCCAGGATCACACAGCTTTTGAGTAACTGAGTCTGGATTAGGACTTGGGGCTTCCTAACTTCAGACCTGCTGCACTGTTCATCATGCCAGAACAAGATCAGCAGGAGTTTTTTCCTTGATGGAATCCATTGCTGAATGCTCTTACCTTTCTATAAGCTTCAACCCTCTCTCCTGTCCTCTTGAAAAGTGTCTATATTTCCTGTGCCCAGACTAGAGTTCCTGGATCTTCAGCTGTGCTGAACAAATAAGTTGGGATTGAATGGGCATTCCTTTGCCTACTTTTAGGGGATGCAGTTGTAGTCCCCTGGAACTGTTCACTACATTGTAGGAAAAGAATAAATTCTAACAGTTCCAATTCAAGTGTATCTGGAATAAAAGAGCTTCTAGAATTCATATGAGAATTGTCCTTTTCTCTAGAAGGAGAACTCATGTATCTTAGTGGATGACTTACTGTTCTATTATATATTGTGTGCTAGTTACATTTTGTTTATTTGCTTATTGATTCTACATTAGGAATAAATAATGTATATGATAACCAAGCATATTTGTTTGTTTCTGTGGAGAGCCAACTGCATCATACTGAAACCATGTAACTAGGGCTCACTATAACAAGTTCCAAAAAGAGGTGGGTTTGCCAGTGAGTGGGAGCTCAAGAACTTAATTCTGATTAGAGGTAAATCCCCAAATCCACATAGCCCTTGACAATTTGGTGCTGCCACATGAAGAGAACAATGGAAAGCTTTTCATTTACTCAGCAGTTCTGTCTAATGGAACAGAAACAAACTCCTGATCTAGCTTATCAAATAGGATCAGGAAAGTGGAAATCAATGCCAACTCATAGTTAAAATTATTATATAGGCAATGCAGTATATAGAATGCCAAACCTGGAGTGAGAAAGACTCATCTTCCTAAGTTCAAATCTGAACTCATACTCTTGGTATCTATCTATCTATCTATCTATCTATCTATCTATCTATCTATCATCTATCTATCTATCTCTCTATCTATCTCAAACATATATAACATATATGTGTAATATATTATATACACACATATATTATATATTATATTATATATGTATATAATCTTGGGCAAGTCACTTAACCTTGTTTGATTTAGTTTCCTCACCTGTAAAATGAACTGGAGAAGAAAATGGTAACTCAGTCTAGTATCACTGCTAAGGATACCCCAAATAGGGTCACAAAGAGTCAGACATGACTGACCAAAAATAGAACTTTCTTATATCTGAAATGATATACAATGGACCCTAGTTATTTTTTCCTTTAATTTCAAATACTGATCTTAATCATGAGCATTTTTCTATTCTTTGTACTTAAGCAGAGGCAAAATATTCCAGCAAAAGAAGAAATAATTCCTTTACATTTAGTTCAAGAAAAATAGAATGCACAGATCATGTGAAATGTATCCTTGAAAGTCATATCATGGGAAAAAACACAACAAATGAAAGTACAAAGAGTTTAGGATTTGGAGTTAAACTTAGGGTTTATTTATTTATATATTTTGTGCTTATTTATCTTGCAATCTGAGTGATCCTGAGTAAGCAGCAAAGTCCCACCTTCTATTAAATTCATTTTAATTCATTACATTCCAAAACACTTCAACAAATTAGCATCCACTTACTTAGTGCCAGTCATTGTGCTAAGTGCTGGGGTTGACAAAAATTTTAACAGCTTCTGCCTTCAAAGAGTTTATCTTCTATATTCTACTGGAGGGGTAGAAATGTATTTAGATAAGAAAACACAAAATGTTCACAAAATAATTTGGAGAAAGGGGAAGAATTCTAACAATGTAAGAGTTAGCATTTGAATTGAGCCTTGGAGGGTTGTATGGGGTCCATGAGGTAGAGGGAAAAAAGTATTCTGGACATGGAAGACAGATGTAGGGAACAACAGAGTCCAGACCTCAAGAAACTAGACTAATTTCAGTAACAATATAAGCTCATAATCTTCTTAAGAATGTATAAATAGCTATAGTGGGTCAGACTAATGATGCATTCAACCTCATTTTTTAGTCTGTATAGTGGCATGTTTTGGAGAAGGTTACACACTGTCATCCTATGTGACATTGCCCTTAATAGCTTGTCTCCCCCAAATATATAATCAATCAATCAACAAGCATTTATCAAAGGTTTATTATGTGTCAGACAATGCAGTAGGCTAGAGTCACTATCTCTTAATCACTCATTAAATATACATATATAACATTACATATATATATCATAGCTTATAGAGTGGAAAGAACCTTAGGTAACCTTAGGTGTGATCCTCTTATTTTGCAGGAAAAGGAAACAGAACTGGAAGCTGATCTCCTAGAATATCAGTGGCAGCATCAAGTTTCTAGCATAGTCCTTGCTTAAGGTGGTTGCTCAGTCAGTCAACAAGCATTTCTAAGGTTCTCAATCTACTAAACATTGGGAATCTGAAGGAAGATAACACAATCTCTATCCTTTAAGAACTTAATTTTTTTTTAGGTTTTGATTTGCAAGGCAATGGGGTTAAGTGACCTGCCCAAGGCCACACAGCTAGGTCATTATTAAGTGTCTGAGGCCAGATTTGAACTCAGGTACTCCTGACTCCAGGGCTGGTGCTCTATCCACTGCTCCACCTAACCACCCCAAGAACTTAAATTCTAATGGGAGAGTTTTGTTGTTTAGTCATTTTCAGTCATGTCTGACTCTTCATGACCCCATTTAGGGTTTTCTTGGCAAAGATACTGGAGTGGTTTGCCATTTCCTTTTATAAATAAGGAAAGGAAGGCAAACAGTGTTAAATGACTTGACCAGGGTCATGCAGTGAATAAGCATCTGAGGTCAGATTTGAACTCAGGTTCCAGTTCTGTCTACCTGACCACCCAGCTACCCCAGTGGGGGAAATAACTTATAAATAAACAACTAACCAAAAGATATATGCAGGGTAGATGAAATGGAATCTTGGGAGGAAATTACTAGTAGCTTGTGGAGACAAAAGGGGAGCACCAGAGAAGCTCTCCTACAGAAGATAAGATTTGAGCTGAACCTCAAAGGAAGCTAGAGAAACTGAGAGGCTGAAATTATGGGTTAATGTGCTCTAGGCATGAGAGATAGCCAGTGTAAAGACAGAGAATGGGATGCCAGTAATGCTGAATCTTGTAAATTGTGTGGAGGGCAATAAAGTGTACAAAAACTGGCTCTATAGGAAGGAGCCAGCTTTAAATGCCAGACATGTTTCTATTTGATCTTTGAGCTTATTGAAGGGGCTGGGGTGACATGATAAGACTTATGCTTTAGAAAAAAAAATAACTTTGATAGCTAAGTGAAGGAATGATTGGAATGGGGAAAGACTTGAGTCAGGGAGGCCAATTAGAAAGCTATTGCAATAGTCCAGATGAGAGATGATAAGGATTGGACCTGGGTGATAGCATGTGAGTAGAGAAAAGGAGACATATACAAGGGATGTGGGAAAAGAAGATTTTAGGAATGAATGAATGAATGAAAATCCATGTCTCCAATGTTCAGAAAATGCTCTTTCCATCTATTTTCTAAACCTTTTTTTGGTTCTTTAATGGTATCACTTTTGTTACAGTGGAATAAAGAAGTTCAGTAGTTACATCCAGACATGATTTATTTAACAATGGATGCTAGAACAAATTGAAACCAATGCTCTTGGTAGCCAAGGACAAATGACTATTGGTTTCTACACAGTTGATATACAAATTGTAGGGAGTAAAAAAAACAGGGAAAATAGAATTATAGGGATCGAGATACCTGGTTTCTGATTGGTGGAGGTGATCAGGAGACATTAAGATGAGAGAGAGGGAGGAGAGAGAGAGAGAAAGAGAGAGAGAGAGAGAGAGAGAGAGAGAGAGAGAGAGAGAGAGAGAGAGAGAGAGTTAGTTTTATGATACTTCTTAAATTGAGAGACCTTTGAGGGAGGGGGGCAGTAATTTTGTATCTTCTCCAAAATCAGGTGGCTTGCAAGCCAATTTAGCTACACAAAATTGTGGATAAAGATAAAATGAGTTACTAACGTTATTTTTAAATGTAATACTTCCTATATGAGGTCTACTTTTTTTCTCTAGTTATTAACTTTCTCTTTTCCTAGAAATTACTTTGTATTATATTGTGTAGTTTTCCTCCTGGGTCATCTGTCCTTCACCATTTACACCAACTGGTTGAGTTCTTCAGGAAATAGATACTTCAGGTATCTGTACTTCTAAAACTCTAGTTAACAACTTCCCCTTTCTGTCACATATATAATTTCTGAGTAATTAATCAATTTATTAATTATGGACACCAAATAACTAACAAAAGGATAACCATTTAGCCTTCTCTTTTCAGCCAAGATCTCTCTTAGAGGCCTTTTGATGCTTATATATCCTTGGAAGAGTGGGTGTTCCCAAAAGATAGCAGTCAACTCTGATTGGTTAACAATTAATGAAAAAAATGAATACAATTTCAAGAGGTAGACTTATTCTAATGAGGGGCTAGTGATCAAGTCTTGGACAAAAAGATTTTTCCTTATACAAAGCAACCCTTCTTAGAGCAATTTAGACAGTAGGTGGGTACCTCCATTTAGACCTGACTAACTAAAACATAATGAGCTGGAAATCACCTAGACTAGAATTTCTTAACCTTTTGATCAGATCTAAGCTTTCCCAGTTGGATGAACTTTGCCCAAGATTTCATTTCATCATCAGTTCTGTCCTTCGGAGAGCTAAGCTTTGACCTAATCTTAAAATGAGGAGATAGGAAAGGGTAAAAATCCTGTATCTTTCCAATATTAACAATTGGTTATTTAATAGTCATTTCTTTCAGTACCCTTCCCACAAGATTAATTCAAAGCAAAGGCATTTATTAAGATAGAGTCATAAGAACAATAGTAACAAAACATCCTCCCCCACAAAAAACTTGAATATTCACTCCTCCAAGTACATGCAGTATCAGTGGGAAGAGAAGGCACAAATATGGAATACACCATTAGAGAGGAGGACATATAAGGAACACATGCGAGCAAGATAAGCCTCAGCTCTAGCAAGGCAGGGAACCACGTTCTGTCCTTTCCTGGGCTGTCCTCATGCTCCTCTCTCTCTAGGGACAGGGAGGTCACACATTTGGGTTCCCTGGGCCTGTTTTCCACAACTCAATTACCAATAGACAGGTTTGGGTCTCTTATTTGGCAAGATATCATACTGAGGTAGAAAGGTAGAGAAATCCCTTCCCCTTCATGGCAAAAACAAAAAACAAAAAACAAAAACAAAAACATGGCAAAATATGATCCCTTCTGAGCTCATCTTTCATGACTGACTTTCTTCTTAACTGCTCAGGTCACATTTCTCAAAACTATCTTCTATTTCTTCTAACAAGGAGGTCTTGCATTCTAAAGAGCCACGAAGGCCAAGCAATCTTTTGCCAGGTAATAGTTATCTACCTTTTTATTCCATCAATTTTGATCCTAGATCTTTCCCACAATTCATACACCTGTATCTCATACTTCTTTTTAAAACTTTAACTCTTTATTTTCTGCTACTTGTCCCTTCTGAGATTTTGTCAATTGTGCTACAACAAGAATTAATTGATACAGGGGTCCCCTGACTGATCCCTCCATCACATTTGTGTAATCCTTTGCATTTACATACATGGAGCATCTCCCTTGGTAGAATGTAAACTTTTGGAGTGCAGGAGCAACTTGTGTGTAATTCTGTCTATCCTCACAGGGTTGTTGTGAGGTGTGGGAATTAAAATTGTACCACCTACAGTAAAAGAAACTTAGACAGTTCTGAACCAATGACACTTTGCTAAAGGGTCCATGGACCCCTCTAATGAAATGGACCTCAGTTCTTCCCCACAATCTGAGATGCCCTTTTCTTCTGGGACCTTATTTTTATAGGGTTTGATATCCAAATATGCAAAAAAAGCACGGTGAACTACTGGTTGATAGACTCTGCTCTTGAGGACAGAAGATGACATATTAGCAGGAGATCATAGATTGAGTGAAGCATGGGACATCTCCACTGACTAAGAGACCATAAGATTGATAAGCTACTTCTTTGGTTAGGCAGGAGGAGATGGCGCTGGCTATATATATCCTGTTTAGGTGATCATAAGATGGTTACTTGCTTAGTCTGGAGATACCAAAATAACTTGGGACTTTGCACACAGTTGAGTCACCTCTGCCACAGGAGGTTTGATCACCAAGACAAACAACCACAAGTGTAGAGGGCTTCTAGCTAGTTTCCTATGATTGTGGTCTTACCATCTGCAGTTCATAGCTCTGGGACCCAATATATATATAGTTCAGGATCAGATTGTTGGATACTAATTAGAATTTGAGTAGGGTTTCTCACTCATGAATTTAATATTTATAAAATGTTTATCACAGAGGCACTTAATAAATGCTTGAGCGCTTCCCTCCCTTACCCTTCTCAGTATCTTGCACATAGTAGGCCATCAATAAAGGCTGACTGAATTGAATTGAATATTTCTTCTCAGATTAAAAGTTTGCATAATTTTCCTACCTGATATATATGTAAAGTAGTGCTAGGCTTCCTTCCATTTATCCTAAAATTACTTCTTTCAGTCTTCCAGGGCAGCTCCTAATTCTAGTTCCACAAGATTTGTTGATCACATCTATGTTCACCCTCTCCATATCCTTCATGTTTTTATGCACTTTGATCACGTTCTCTCTCAGCCTTTTTTTTATTTCCAGTCTGAAAAGCCTTAACCTTTTTCATCTTCCTTACACAGAAATCACATCTCTCCTCTTGATCATTTTGGTTACTCTTCCCTGGGCCTTTTCCAAGTCTTTATGTCTTTCTTGAAGAGAAATTCAACTTCAGCTGGATCCACAATCAGCCATCCTTTTATTAATCTCTTATTGATTTCCTGGCATATTCCCTAATAGAGTTGTTCCAAATCTTTTACTCTCTCCTCAAGTCAATTCAGTCTTATTCTCGACCCTCAGCATATGACCTCATCTCCAACTTCACTGGGAAAATTAAGACCAAAACCATTAATATGTTTGTGAACTGGTATGACCCAGTCAGGATATCCATCCAGAATAATGTGAAAGAAATCTCTGAAGTGTTCCTACTCTCTGACTCAATAATCCTACTGCATAGCATATTACATAAAGAGGTCCAGGACAGAAGTACACTTCACTTTGCTTAAATTCAATAAACATTCATTGAGTGCCAACCATGAAATCTGTCCCTGTCTTAAAGGAATTCACATTTTAATGTACACTGGTAAGAAATAAAACTATATGTAAAGTAAATAAAAATAATTTTGGAAGGGGAAGCACTAAGCACTAACAAGCACCTCAATATGTAAAAAATATTCAGAGCAGCACTTTTTGTGGTAACAAAAACCTATAAGTGAATTGGGTGTCCATTGATTAAGGAATTAATGAAAATAGGGTGGTTTATGAAAATAAGGGAATACTAGATGGTGCAATGGATAGAGTACTTGGATCCAGAGTCAGGAAGATCTAAGTTTAAGTCTATTCTCTGATATTCACTAACTGTGTGACCCCGGGGAAAGTATTTAACCTCTGTGTGCCTCAGTTTCCTTATGTGTAAAATTGAGATAATAAAGTACCTTCTTCCCAAGATTTTTGTGAGAATCAAATGAGAAACTATTTGTAAAGTGCTCTACCAACCTTAAAGTATTTTTAAAATGCTAGCTATTAATATTAGTATTATTATTATTATTACTCTAGATAGTGATCATAAGAATATGAGGAATTCAGAGAAATGTGGGCAGGATTGAATGAATTAGAATAAAGTGAGTAGAACCAGAAGAATGGAATAACTAAACAATATAATTCTAAAGTTAATTCTAAAAAGTAGCTAAATTCTGTCTATTTGTTTGGGTTTTTTTTTTTTGCTAGGCAATGTGTTTAAGTGACTTGCCCAGGGTCACACAGCTAGGTAATTATTAAATGTCTCAGATTTGAACTCAGCACCAATTGACTCTAGGACCAGTGCTCTATCCATTGCACCAGCTAGCCACCCCCCAATTCTGTCTATTTGTAATAACCAATCTTGGCCCAGAAAAAAAAAATTACAATACACCTGGCTCCTTTTGGCAGAGAAGGGTGGAGTGCAAGGATGGGTGCATATACTGTCAGAATTAGCTGCTGTGCTGACTAGTTTAAAATAAAGAAGGGAAGAGTATAACTGCATAAACTCCTTCATATTCCTCCCATATTCAACTCAACCTATCATTATTCCCTCATTGATCCTCATTCTTGCAACAAATTTCATAGGAGTAGTATTTTCTAATCCTGGCCTCTCTGCCCTAAAATCCTATTCCTTTCTTGACTCTTAAGAAACTTTGCTTCACAACTATTTCACACTACTCTCTTCTTTATTGAAAAATGTAGTCTTGAACCTATTAGCCACTCTAGTTATAATCCTATTTCTCATGCTGCTTTCCCTGTCAAAGTTTTTGAAGGATTGATTAATGTTTGTTGACATTATTTTTTTGCTTGTCCATTCTTTCCTTAACTCCCTGCATTCCCTAGTGCTCTACCAAAATTAAACATTCAGATGTCAAAAGTCTCCTTTTTGCTTATCCCAAATGGTTTTCCTCTTTCATTCTCATTGATTTTTCTGCTGCTTGTGACATCCCAGAGAGGGTATCCTCTCCAGGAAATTCTATCCTTCCTTATATTCCATTATATAGCTCTGTTCTGGTTCTCCCTCTCTCTAACTTCTCCTCTGCTGCATCTTCCTTTTTCTGCTTCTCAGCTCTTAGGACTTTGAATTTCATTTCTTCTCTTTTCATATTCTCTTCTTTGAAGAATTCCTCCATGCTCATGCCTTTAACTCTCAACTTTCTGTCCTATGTTGATAACTCTTCTTTCTAGTCCTCATCTTTTATTCAAGGTCCAGGTCCATCATTCACACACATTTCTGCTCAAATCTTCCACTGCCAACTCAAGAAAAGCTAAGATCAACATCATTATTCTGCCCTTTCAAAACAGCTCTCTCTCTCTCTCTTCATTTCCCATAGTATCACTGGGTGCTGTTTCTGGACACCATTTTTGCTTTCTTCCTCTTCTCTAATCCTTGTTCATCAATGTCATCTATTCCAATGAAGTATTTCTTAATGCCAACTCTCCCTTTTGTCCTGTCCTTTCAGTTCCACTGACATTACCCTAGTCCAGGATCTCTTCACATCACACTGGACAATTTCAAAAAACCTTCTCACCATTCATCTGGTAGATCTTACCTCATCCAGTCTACATACTCAACAAAGATTTGTGTGATTATCCTAGAGCTGTGATTTCACTGATGGAGAGAATTACTTGTAGTCTCAGATAGTTTCCCAGGATATTAAGGGGAATAAATGATTTGCCTAGGGTTAATCAACCAGTAGATGTCAGAGAGGAAGGCCAACCCTCTATTACTATAAAACTACCATAACCAATACAGCTACTAAAGAGCAGCTAAATGGCCCAATGGATAGATTACTGAGCCTGGAGGCAGGAAGGCTTCTTCCTTATCCAAATCCATCCTCAGACACTTATAAGCTATATGATTCTGGGCAAATCACTTAACCCTGTTTGCCTCATCTTCCTCATCTATAAAATGAGCTAGAGAAAGAAATGACAAGCCACTCTAGTATCTGTCAAGAAAACCCTAAAATGGGGTCACAAAGAGTTTGACAAAACTACAAAAACATTACAGCCACTACCACTACTACTACTAAAACTACTAGAACTACTTCTGAAGTAATAATTAATAATAATAATAATTTATATAATAAAGGGAGTCCTTCACATACATTATGGGGTAGCATTATATATTTCAAATAGAGGCAGGATAGACATTTCTACTTTTTCCCCCCAAGCCTTCTCTAATGGAGACTCTATTTTCTAAGTAGAGAAATAGGAAATTGAGAGCAGAAGTTTGCTCACTCTACTCTTCTCAAAGAGAGAGGAGGATCTGGCCAAGTGATATTTATCTGCTCCTTTAAATAATATTATTCTAAGGATCATAGTTTTTAGGTCCAATGTAACTTCTCATCACTATTTCATTAACTAGGCTGAAGCAGGATCCCAAACTTTATATTCAAACTTGATTCCTTTCCCATCAAATAACAGTTTCACAATGAACATACATAGTAGGATTTGAAGAAATTCATATATTCAAGTCAATAGCAAAAACAGTAATCTGATTATATATATATATATGTGTGTGTGTATACATGTGAATACACACACAAATGTATGCATACACACACACGCACGCATGCACACACAATTGACAAGAGTGAAGGAGCTCTCCCATTTGGGAAATAGCAAGAGAAAGTCCCAAATCTCACCCTAGAGGAAATCTCCCAAGGTTTCTAGTGTATTGAGCTACAGATAGGGCGATTATTAGTTCTTCTCATGTTTTCTTCTTCTCAGAGTCTTTTCCTTTAGCAAACTAAAGTGGTATCATCCATCTCTCTCAAGTTGTAAGCCAGAAGTGCCCCTAAACAATTTCAAAACTTGAAGAGACCAGAAATGAGGAATGCTCAGAGAAGACTCCAGAATCTGAAGATCACCCTTCACCAGGTCTGTGACACTGAACAGTACCAATGAGAAAAGTCTCATAACAATGTTCGTTGCAACTTGGGTTTTACTTGTATTATATAATGCTTTAAAGTTTGATTTGCATAAAAATCCCCTGAGTTCACTATTATTGTGCCATCTCCTTTTACTTACTTATTTATTTTTTACAGATGAGGAAACTAAGGTTGAGAAAAGTTAGATAACTTGCCCGATAAATGTCTGAGGGACCTTTGAACTCTGGTGAGTCTTCTTGCCTCTAAATCCAATACTTTAACCCACAAGGCACATTATGTTACTCTGAAAGATCAATCTTTTTAAATCATTGCATTTATCATGTCACTTCTCTGTTCAAATTTCTGTGAGGTTTCTTCCATTGCCCTCAAGATAAAGTACAAACTCCTTATACCGGCTTTCAATAATCTTACATCCTTCTTTCTTTCCCACTCAATTTTTATTTATTTCAATACCTCCAGGATCTATTTTTTCTTATTCTTATACATAAACAGACTGCAAACCCTTTTTAATTTAGTAGATAGTCTTCTATAATTTCTCTGACCAAAATCTTGGTGATGAGCCCTTCTGATTTTAGCTAATTTGGTCCCCACAATAAGCTAAAGAACTATCATCAGCATTTCCTTAAAGCCTTTCCACCTTGTTTGGATCTGTCAGAGCTTACTCTCTGCTAGCAGAGCCCTCCAGAGCCTAGGGGTGACCTCTGAACTCCAATGAGATGGCAGTACAAAATGTTAGTGGAGTTATCTCCAATTAAGCCTCAAAATGAATCCTCCAATCTAAAGGGTTTTCTCCCTGTTCCACTCATACATTCACCTAATTTTTCTTCCTTTGCCTTTATCTATTCAACATTGAGTCACAGAATTCTAAAATTTCAGAGTAGGAAGGAACTTCAGGAACATCTAATCCAAAAAAAAGCAGCCCCATTAAAACAAATCAAAAGAACCAGTCATCTGGTAGCCTTAGATCAAAGACCTCTAATGAGAGACAATCCTTCTAAAGACTAGAAAGAACTAGAAATTTTTTCACTAAATCAATTCTAAATTGATGTTTTTACAACTTATACACATTGCTTCTGATTCTGCCCTGATAGTTCAAACAAGATGAAGCTGATTTGCCTTCCATATGAAAGCTTTTCATATCTTGAAGACATATCTCATGTATTCTTTTACTTCTTCTAGCCTTCTTTCTTTAATCTTAACTTCACCACCTCCTTCAACTAATTACAATGATATCCTGAGATTATAGTGACTTTTTTGACCACCAGTTCACAAAGGACCCTTTTCTCTTTCTCTCTATACCAACCCACTCTTCAGTTTTTATTATCATGTGGAATATATTACAGATCCTTTAAAAATCTTATACTGATTTTCTTCCTATACTATGATGATAGAACTGAATCCAGTATTCCAGATGTGACTGAGTACATATCAGAACTCTTAACTGCTTATTCCCAGAAATTATATTTCTTAATGTAGCATCAGGTTGTATTGTTGTCTACCTGTTCCCAAAATTGTTACCTAGTGAACTTGTATTCCACCAAAATGGACCTTTCCTCTCTCACTTTATACAAACCTGACCCTTCAGGTCTTTTCACTACTCATGATATCCCATTTCTACTTAACTACTTTCCAGATGTAGATTTCAGATGTAGACTTGCTCTTCCTGAGTGTAAGGACTGTGACTTGTATTTCTCCTTTTTCTTCCTTCCTTCCTTCCTTCCTTCCTTCCTTCCTTCCTTCCTTCCTTCCTTCCTTCCTTCCTTCCTTTCTTTCTTTCTTTCTTTCTTTCTTTCTTTCTTTCTTTCTTTCTTTCTTTCTTTCTTTCATTCTTTATCTTCCCTTCCCTTCCCTTCTCTTCTTCCTCTCTCTCGCTCTCTTTCTTATTTTTGAATCTTACAAATTTTCCCCTAATCTCACTTCCCTCCCCACATCTCCCACAGAAGGCAGTCTTTACATTGTTTCCATGCTATACATTGATCTAAATTGAATGTACTGAGAGAGAAATCATATCCTTAAGGGAAAAAATAAAATATAAGAGATAGCATAATTACATAATAAGATAATAGTTTTTTTTTAAATTAAAGATAATAGTCTTTGGTCTTTGTTCAAACTCCATAATTCTTTCTCTGGATATAGATGGTATTCTCTATCACAGATATCCCAGAATTGTCCCTGATTGTTGCACTGATGGAATGAGCAAGTCCATTAAGACTGATTATCACTCCCATGTAGCTGTTAGGATGTACAATATTCTTCTGGTTCTCCTCATCTCACTCAGCCTCAGTTCATGCAAATCCTTCAAGGCTTCTCTGAATTCCTATCCCTCCTGGTTTCTAATAGAACAATAGTGTTCCATAATGTACATATACCACAATTTGCTCAGTCATTCCCCAGTCGTTGGGCATTCACCCAATTTCCAATTCTTTGCCACCCCAAACAGAATTGACTTGAACTTCTTTTCATTCCCCATTTAAGGCTATGAGAAAATAGCCTTGAAAATAGTAACAGTAACAGTAAATAGCAAAAATCCATGTAATCTAATCTGAGTTAGAAATATTTGTTACCATTAGGTAGAGAAGTTTTAGAAAACATTCATCTAATTTAGACTGTTACAAATTCAGAATGGTCATTAGATCCAACCTGGGATTACTTAATATGGCTTTCCCTTTCTGGATAATAAGTGATATTTTTAAGGACTCATCTAGAAGAACCCAAGCTCTATGTTACAGGTATACTCTTCAAGAATACACTAGATGGGGGGGGCAGCTATGTGGTGCAGTGGATAAAGCACCGGCCCTGGAGTCAGGAGTACCTGGGTTCAAATCCGGTCTCAGACACTTAATAATTACCTAGCCATGTGTCCTTGGGCAAGCCACTTAACCCCATTGCCTTACAAAAAAACCCTAAAAAAATAAAAGAATACACTAGGAGCAAAGCAGGAAAATGACTGTCTTGTGAAAGAGGGATTAAATTTATTTAGTCTTAGAGGACTGGTCCAGAAATAATAGGTAGATATTGCAAAGTGACAAGTCCTCTCTTGATTTAAAGAAGGAAAAGCTTCCCAACTATCAGAATTACACAAAAATGAAATCATTGCCTTCAATTATAGTGAGTTTTCTCTCATTGGAGATCTTTCAGCAAAGGTTGAAAGATGATTTCTCCAGTGTTTTGTAATGGAAATACCTTTTGTGGTATGATTTGGACTAGATGATCACTGAGATTCCATTCCATTTTTGTACTCTGTGATTCAGTTTTACTCAAGCCAAAAGTCTAGGCAGCAATTGTTTCTGAAGTACTCATGGTGTGCCAGACACTGTGCTGGATGAACAGAAGGCAAAAATAGTCCTTGCCTTCAAAGAACTCCCATTCTAATGAGGGGAAACAGCATGCAAACAATAATGCAAATCCAAGATAGAAGAGAAGCTTGGAGGGAAAGGATTAGAATTGAAAGAGAAATGGGAAAGGTCTCTTTTGGAAGGTGAGATTTGAGGTATGAAGGAATCCAGGAAAGCCAGTAGGCTTCCTATAAGCACCAGCATAGATTTGTCCATCAAATTGTTCATGGGTCTTCAATGAGTTGACTTTCTACACAGTCTATTATGGTCACCTTATTATGGAAATCAAAGGTATAAGCTAGACTACCAGCATCCTTTAGACTGGGACATCTGCAATTCTAGCAGAAATTCAGCAGAAATATGAATTGAAATTTGTAATATGAAAATAAACATCCTTCCTTTGAAAATGAGGGTGGGTGGAAACTTTCTGTAAAGTTAAATTCCCATTCTGAATCCTGGATCAGAACCTTGGATCAGGGTTACAGTGACATAGGCAAGTGAGTTTGACCCTGATATCAGAGATAGGTGCAAACTTTTTTAACTCTGAAGTCCCTCCTGCATCTCTATCTCCATGGAGCTAATTGAGCAGCTCCTTTTATTACCTTGATCATTTATACCATATCTTTTTATCTCTCTTCCACTTAACTATCCCTGGTCCGTGAAGGGCAGGTTTGATATCTCTCCCTGTTGAAATGTGTGGGAGTGGACCAGTGGACCATGGTTCTGGGGGTATTAAAACTATAAAGCGTAGGCCCAAAAGAGTGTCTTTCTGCTCCTCCCCAACTTAGCTATGATGAAAAGAAATGGGCCATTTTTAACCTTACTAAAAAGCAAGAGGATGTTGAAATTTTCTGGTAGCAAAAACTTCCTTCTCTCCCTCAGGAGAGAGAGAGAGATGCTTAATGGGGGCTATAAGGCATAGTGTTTCTGGCTGGATATTCTTATGTTTAAGGACCCAGAGGTGTCAGAGCTAAGATTTTGGAAGAAAACTTTGCTTTCTTCAAATGAGTATCAATATCACATTGGGTTGGAAATTGCCTCAGATGATAAATGTCTGGCCTTTTACAACTCCCACCTCTTCCCACTCTTCCTGGAGGAAAGAAACTGTAAGCAGTGATATAATACCCAATCTCATCAATAGCATCCTTGATCAATCCCTATTTCAGGGGAACTATGACCTGAGACAGATAATATGGGAGAATTAGGTGTCAGCAGACTATAGCTTTCAGCTTTTCCTCCCCTTGCCACTTGAACAAAACCCCCTCCAGAGAGTGATGAGGCTTACAAACATGAATACTATTTTGGACAAACAAGACAGGCAGCTAGTGGTTTTTGCCTTCACCCTGCAGGATTGCATGAACTCCCTTTTTCTTTCTGAAAAGTTGGGAACTATTGATTTAATGCACCCCAGTCTCTGTATGATTGATGGCAATGAAGATGATTACTGGCATCCAAGCAATTTTTGGAAAAGGAAAAAACAAAAAAAGGGAAAAAAAGAAAAGACAGAAAGAGTTGAAAGTACCCTTTCCCAGACATTATTGGGAAATGCATATGGGGCAAGCATCACAAACTGTGCCTTTTCAAGTGGAATGATAGAATCCTGAAGTTGTATTTGGAGGAGGCAAGGTGGTTTGGGGGAGGTTCCCACACCAGACTGCCATCTGGCTTTTCCTATTTCATTTAAATATTCTAGGTCATTGCTTTGCTCTGTTACTTCAGCACTGTTAAAGGACTTGCAAATACTATTATAAACACCCTCAAAATTCAGCACCCTGGGGCAAAGACCCTGTCATCCCTGCCCTAGTTATAGTTCTGTCTTTACACAACTCTGAGCATCCTTCATCTGCTCCACAAATCCAATCCTATTCCTTGTAAGATCTAAGGTTTTTAAGTAAGGATGAAAAAATATAGCACTTTTCACTGGACAAAGTTTTTTTATGAAAATTCTCAGAAAATTTGGAGTCAGTACATGTGACAGCTTCCTTCTTCTTCTGTTTCCTGAAGGTCTTTCCTCTCCCCTCTTCAATTTTCCTATTTTCAGGTCTTCACTTTCTATAAAGCACTGTAACATATGAAGCAGATTGACTTTATTCTATTTTTTCATCCCCTAACCCTACATTGAATCCAAAGCTACTCCCTGAGAGAAGCTGTTCACCCATGTGAACTGAGCTGGGAGGCAGCATATTAGTTCCAGAATGCAGTTTGCTTCCCCTGGATCCCCAAAGAACTTGACCCAATAATAGGTAAACAGGAGTTTCCCCCAAAGGGCTTTTTATCCTGTCTTTCATTCTGTAATCATGATGTGAATTGGCAATATTTAGTCACTGACTGCCATGAGAACTGGGTAAAATTCTGTTCTTTGTGGTAAAAGAAAAAAAGACCTGAACTTTAGAAGAATCAGGGTTCTAATCCCAGCCTGATTGCTGTATGGTCTTGAGCAAGTTGTTTCCTTCCTACATGAGTTTCTGAGGTGGTTTGAAAATAAAAGGGATTCACAGAAAAATTAGACTAATCAATAAATGTCAAAAAAAAACCCATGTCTCTTCAACGAACATACGATAGGGAAGGCTATACAAGAGTTTGAAGATAGAGAGAGCAGGGAAGAACCAGCAAGAGAAGGACATGGTAACATCCTCTCACCTCAGAAGGCATATGACATCTCCAAAATGAGAAAAGCCATTAGAGCAACTGACCCCCACCAAATTTCAGAGGAGGAATTCAGTTAAGATCATCAACACAACTTGAGGTTCAATTGTCTTCAGGTCATGGCAAGAGGACAGAATCCTTAATGGATTGGCTTCATCTCACATTTTAATGGGTCTGACTCCTGGATCCCTCTTCTTTTCATGGATTCAGGGAGTCAAAGCTGACCAAGTTTTATTTTTTTTATCTGTTTGTTTGATTATTTCTTTCTTTTTAAAATATTCTATGTATTTATTTTTCCAATTATATGCAAAGGTAGTTTTCAATAATCATTTTTGTCAGATTTCTAGTTTTACATTTTTCTCCCTCCCTTCCTTCCCTCCTTCCTCACACTGATAGAAAGTAATCTAAGCTGTACATGTATAAATATGTTAAATATATATCCATATCAATCATGTCATGAAAGAAGAATCAAATTAAAAAGGGGGGGGGGGGAACACATGAGAGGGGGAAAAACCATAATACATAAAACAAAAGCTCTGGATTACATTCACACTCCATAGTTCCTTCTCTGGATGTGGATGGTATTTTCCATCACAAGTCCTACTGAATTGTTTTGATTATTTTACTGTTGAGATAAGCAGCTCCATCATAGTCGATCATCACACAGGGCTGCTATTCCTGTGTACAGTGTTCTTCTGACTCTGTTCTCTTCATTCAGCATCAATTCATGCAAGTCTTTCCAGGATTTTCTGAAATCCCATCTCTCATAATTTCTTACAGAACCATAATATCCCATCACATTCATGTACCACAGTTTGTTCAAACTTTCTGCAATTGATAGGATCCCCTCAATTTCCAATCCTTTGCCACTATGAAAAGTGCTGCTGATCAGGTGTTTTATACCATATATATATATTATGTGGTTTTAAAGTCTTGCGCAGGCTGACCTAACTGCCCCCCCCACCTCTGGTCATGATCAGAGAAAGCCTCAATTAATAAAAATTTGCATAGGTGCTAAAGACATTTAGAATGAAAATCTCCTAATAGATTCTCAAAGGAGATGAGATGACAAACAGAAGGAGGGAAAGGGACGATCATGAGGGTAATGATAGCATGTTTCAAGACAAAATACACCCAGAAAAACATAACTTCCCACCCTGGATTACAACAGATCCCTTTTAGGTCTAATGATTCATCTATTATATTATTAAAAATGAGCACTGTAGTAGGCAATCCTGTGGAGGCTGCATAATTGGGTGGTTCTAGGACAGAATGATATCAATAAATTATCTGTACCTGTAACCAGTTGTGAATCAGAGGGACCTATTCACTTAAATAGATGTTTACCAATTAGAAATATCACTGACATCACACAAGCAATAGAAAAATCCTTCTCTTAAGGTCAGAGAGGCCCTGAAATATTCCCTTGCTAAGCAGCATGGGAAGGTGCTAATTCTCCTTTATCTACCAGAGATCAAAGTTAAGGAGGGGGAGAGACTTTGGAACCAGCCTCACAAATGGAATGGCTGTGTTGCCTCATGATATAAATGACTCTTTCCCCCACCCTCATCCCATCTCATTCAGGACATCTGTGAACTTGTTTTTGGGGGGGAAATTATAACTATTTTAATGCAACTGATTTCTTTTGTATCTTCTGTACATATTTTATTCGATGTGTTTTAAAGTATTGTTCTGAAAAGAGGGCCATAGACTTTATAAGATTGCCAAAGAACCCCAAAAAAGGTTAGATAACTTGCAACTCCAAATCCAATGGTACTATAATTGCCAATGCTAGCCCAAAGCAGAATTGTGAAGTGCAGAAAATCTCTCTTGTCATTTTCTCTGTTGATTTTTATCCTTTTCTCCCAGGAATAATAATAATAACTCGTAGTTCTATGGAGTGTAAAGGTTTTAAAGTATCTTAGGGCATGAAAGTGCTTTTCTGACAACTGCTTTGAGAGGTAGATAATAACAATATAATTATTTCACATTAATCAAGGCTCAGAGGAGTAAATTATGTACCTAAAGTCACAAGCTTATAAGTATTAGACCCAGGACTTAAATCCAGATGTCCTTATGCCAACATATTGCCTTTTCAATGCAATAGACTCTCCATAGATATACCCAATTCTGCCTCTGTTTAACAGGTAGGTGTGGCTAGGTGTGTGCTGGTAAATATTTAACAGCTGGCTTTCTGGGGGTAAAAAGCACATTTAATTTTTGATTGGCAATATTAACATTTTTTTGTCATTTTCTGATATCTAAAACAGTCACAAAACAGGGAATCAAATCTGGATTTATAGTATTTACTAATTCCAAGGAAATGGAAAGGTTATGGTGAAATCAGGAAGATTTGAGTTCAAGTCTCCCCTCTGAAATATATTGGCTGCATGCCCCTGGGCAAGTCATTTAACTTCTCAATATTCTAGGCAATTCCCTAAGACTAACCTGCTGAGAACATGTTGACCTGTACTGGTAGTGGGAGTTTTGTCAATAGAATTTGCTATATAAGGGATTCATTTTCACCTCTATTTTACAGATTAGGATTCACGTTCAAGGATATGTATTTGTCTGTGGTCACTTAACTGATAAAGGAAATTATTATCCCCCCCCCCCAAGGTCTCTTTCTTCACTGTGGTTGAATGCTTCTCATTGCCACAATCTCTCCCTTTCAGGAGTTCTCTCCAGCCCCTCAATAGGACTTCCATAGCTCTTCTTTGACTTTGACTTGGCTAACATGTCAATCATATTTGATTGTTGCCTTTACTGAGCCTATGCAAACACTGTGCAAACTATCTCCCCTGCTATAGAGGAGCATCATCTCAGCAGCAAAGAAACTGAGGCACAGGGAAGTTAATGGTGTGTGTCTCCCATCTGTCAGCGAAGCCCAGGAAATGAGACAAAATTCATCATTCCCTTTTGGAGACACAGAGGTTAAGTGTTTTGTCCTGCACCACAAATCATGGTACTGATGGAGCCCAAAATGAAGTCCAGAGGAGTGACCCTCCTGCCACCTTTTCAAACTGCTCCCTCTTATATCTTCAGCAGAAGCATCAGCTACATAAAGAACTTTATGGTGAAAGCAAATCATGGCAACTGGAAAAGTACCCACTGAATTACAGAAATACTGAAAATGGTGGCAATGGCTTGGTATATAGAGTAGAACTGTAAGTGAGATTATACAGCTCTCTGAACTTTTCTTCTTCCTTCCTTCCTTCCTTCCTTCCTTCCTTCCTTCCTTCCTTCCTTCCTTCCTTCCTTCCTTCCTTCCTTCCTTCCTTCCTTCCTTCCTTCTTTCCAGATTCAAATGAGATGTCTCTGAAGTACTTTGAGAAACTTGAAAGAGCTATATCAATGTCGGTCATTAGTTACCACATTATGATGAGGTAGTGCTAACACATGGGGCCTTGGGCTAGAACCAGCCTTTGGTTTCTCAAACTTTCTGTTATTTTTCCCTGGAGTCTAGAGCACAAGGCCTGTGTATATACAACAGAATATTTCAATGATCTGCAGAGTCCATGACAGAATATTTTTTTTCTTCTGATGCCATGATCTTCCTTTAGTTATTTTCTCTCCTGGTGGAGGGTACCCCTTTAAAATTACTAGAGCCAGAGTCTGGTGACTGGGTATCACAATCAGTGTTTCTCTAATTTATATTGCTCTTATTTCCTGTTGGTACAAATAGCTTTACATATTTCTTCATAAATGTCTTAGTATTGCTATTTCATTTCAACAAACTGGTAGTTAAGCACTTATAACTTAAGTCTGGCCTTAAGTTAGACATGGAGATTAAAGAAGAAGTAAAAAAACAGACTTTGTCCTCAAGTAACTTATCTTCTACTGGAGTTGTTGGGAGTTGGGAGAGGGACATGCAACAATTACCCAGCCATGTATATGCAAAGTAATTTAGGGAGGCAGAGAACTAAGGGAATCAGAGAACCATAAATTTAGAATTGGAAGCAACTTTAGAGACTACTGAGTTCAATGCCTTCATTTTACAGATGTGGAAACTGAGGCACAGAGAAGTTAAGTGATTTACTTAGAATCACAAAATGAAGGAGTATTGGGTTCAGGATTTGAACACATGTCTTCCCAGTTCCATTTAAAGCAATATGGAGGAAGTAGCTCCTTAAAAAACATTAACAAAAGTGTTTGAAATGAAAAATGAGTGTATCCCAACCATGAGAGGCAACCCATGCAAAGGCACAGTGTTGACCCATGGTGTGTCAAGTTCTTGGAATATAACAAATAGAACAATTTAATGATGATGATGATGATTCTGGTGATGATGCTGTTGACAGTGGGATAATGATGATGATGTGATGATGATGATGATGATGATGATGGTGATGATACCATTTACAGAGCACTTCAAGTTTTATGAATGTTATTTTATCCTCATAACAAGTTGGTGCCATTATGATTTTTGTTTTACAGATGAGGAAGCTGAGGCTGAACATAGAGTACATGCAGAAGTGTGTTGGAGTCATCTTGAACTGGTTCATCAGAGATAATAGCTAAATTCTTTCTTTTAGTTATATGAACCTGTTACCTCATCAATTTGGACATTTCCACCAAAGCAAATTGCATCCCATCTAGGTTTGCCCACTCAGTGCAATTCTTTTTCATCTCTTCTCATTTGTTCAGCATAGGGATGCACACAAAATGTTGGAGGCCTTCCATAGCCTCTTTCAGTGTTGAAAGGGTACCACTGCGGTCATCTGTCTATCCATACTACCCTTTACTCTTGTCATATGAACACACTAGCATTTCCCCAATAGCATCATTAATTCTTAGTTATCAGAGTTTCTCCTTTGTCACGTTGTAGCTGCTTGTGGTCTACCATGTATCTATTTATTGTTCTTTATATGATAGTAATATTTATTTCTTTCATTACAGTTATAAAAATAGTGAATCAATCAAGACTAGCAGAGAATGTCACATTCCATACCCACAGTACCCAGTTCTTGACTGAGAGGATGAACGTGTGCTCTCATATCAATCATTTGGAGCCAATATTGATCATTGCCTTTGTTCTGAGTTCTGATATTTTCAGTGATATCTTCTGTTATATCATTTACTTATTGTCTACATTGTTCTGGCTCTGTGTTCTTCTCTTTGTGACTTGTCATACAAGTCTTCCCACATTTCCCTGTATGTTTTCTTTTTTTTTCAAAGATGAAAAAGCATAGTGACAAGCTCCAGTTCTCTTGATGCTAAGTGGCAAGTCTGATTTTTAAAATTTGGCTATAAAATCAAAGAGTATCGTTGAAAAGAAGGGCTTCACAACTTTCCTATTTTTAGGAACTGTTTTTTTTTTTCTTCACTCAAACTTAGTAAATTCCCAAGTGCATCAGAGAGAGAAAACTGCTTAGTGCAATCATTTACTTAGGTAGAAGTTAAAGGAAAAGAAGTCCTGGACACATACTCAAGAAATGACTATTTTTTTCAAGAGCCAAAAGCCAAGAAAACAATAAACAAATATGAAATGAGAATCTTAACATGTTGAATGTCCAGCCTGTAGTATCTTGAAGGGAATTTGAACTCCTGGACTCTCTCTTAAAATATAGAGTTTATAGATTGCTGGCCAAATGTGAAATGTGAAACCTAACAAATACTGTAAGAATATAGTTGTCATTTTTTCTTGCAAATCTAATCAAAAAATTGAAGGGGCAGAATGCTGCCTCAGGCTATGTGTAGATCACTCCCCTATCCCCAAGACATTAATTATCTATTACATATAAAATACTAGGAGGTTTTTTTTGGGAGGAGGAAATACATCTGTGATATTATACATAAATGAGATTCCAGATGAGAAGTGTCACTAATATAGAACAATACTTCCTTTTCAATTTATAGTCTCAGAGAGTTGTTTGACATTAAGAGGTTGTTGAATGACCTTTCCAAAGTCACACAATCAGTATATGTCAATGACAATATAGTTGTCCTTTGATCTTAAAGAAAACCATAACATCAAGAAATGGTGTTACGATATACATGTAATCTGTATCAAAGTGAGAAGGTATTATGCAAAAACACCAGCCTCACTATCTCTTACAGAACCATCTGAGCCCAGTGACTTGATATAATAGGAACAGGAAACTAGTGTTGACCTGGATACAGTGGGAGAACGTGACCTTTTAGAATTAGGTATTTCTCAGATCACTGAGGCACCTCAGCATTGTGGTATTGTTGAGTGTAGGGGATTTTTGACTTTACAACATTCATTCAAAAGCTTCATAAATGGCAGTTGTGCCCCTTTGACTCCTCAAGTCAAGCAGGTACATCCAATATAAGAAACTACAATTCCACTCATACTAGGCAGCAAACCTTCATCAGTCGGGTAAAAATCTAACCTAACCTGTCTCATGACAGTCTATTCTATTCAGCTCTGCAACACATCTGACTCACTCCAAACTCAGCTCTCTATCTACTATTCCATGGCTGTTTCTCAAGCATGTCCAAAAAGAAAAACTACAATACTTGACTTTAATGGGGCTTGCAATCTATGCACGAATGGGCATGGCATGTACATACTTCATCCTGATGAAAAAAAAAATAAAACAGACTGTGCATAAGGGCAAAAGAGAGATATGTGCAAAGTGTTCTAGGAAAAACCCAAGAGAGAAAGATCATTTTCAGTTGCTGAGGATTAGGGAAACCTTCATGAAAGAGATGGCACCTGATTTGGGCTGTGAAGAAAGAGAAGGATTTTAACAGGCATAGATTAGGAAGGAACTCATTCTACTTGTTAGGGGTGGTCTGAGCACAGGATAAGATTGGTAATCAGCAGCAGTACATTTTGGCTGGATCACAACACTTTGAAGTTGCAAAGACACATCTCGTCCTATTTTTGACTTTTAAGTTCTTAACTCATTCCACATTTCTACTTTTAGCTCTGGTTTTATTTCTAGCCATTGTCATGAATTTAATCCTTATAGGAATCCATTGACTTCTCTCCTTTTCACTGGTCTAACCAGTCTTGTCTTAGAAATATGCTGCTCTTGGTCATAAGATATTTGGATGAAAGGGGTCAGGAGAGCTCTATCACTAATATTGAAAATATGACTCAAAGGACACGCCTTGATAGATCAGCAATACTATCTTCATGAATATAAAGGCATATAAAATATTATTTTTGTTAATATTATTAATTCTGTCTAATATCCCATTTCCAGTCTGCTTCTCTCATTCTTTGACAGGATCTATTTTTGTACTACTGGTCTTTATTTACCTATAGATTTCTCTAGGGACTTTAGGTACCTATTCTACCTTTATCCAGAGGTTTGAACATGTTTGAATCCTAAAAATAATTTTATGAGTCATGTTTGAACAAAGAGTACCTGATTTGGAATCAAAGGCCTTGGGATCAACCCCATTCCATCCTTTGATAATTACTATCTTCATGAATTTAGGCAAATCCATTCAACTGATAGGGCTTCAATTTCCTCGTCTGCAAAATAAATACTTTAGACTTGTTGCTATTGTTTGTTTTTGTTTTTAGAAGAGAACCAGTGACATCACAGGATGTTTTCTTTACCTGTTTGTGAATTGAATTTAAGTCATCAGCCTCACTCTCTCCCTTCTAGAATCATAAAAGTCCAAAGGCAAGACAAAGGTCAAGATGACTAGTGATGACCTAGGATTCAGTGGATGACCATCTTTAATATCTGATCAAGCCCTCTTCACTCCACAGAGCTTTAGCCACCTTCATGGCTGTTGAAACAAATTGTTCTCATCTGCCTGTTCCACAGTAAGAGAAAGTCTTAATATACTTGTGGTAGACATTCCCAGAAGGTTAAACTAAAAGTTCTCTACAGTCCTTTCCAGCTTGAAATCAATGATCCTATAACCTGGATTGGCATGCTGACTTTACCACTTACCAACTGGCCATGCTATTTATGCATTTCTCAGCTCTAGATTAATGATCCTTTAACTTGAAAGCATTTTAAGGTGGGGAGGCATGAAGAGAAAGGCATCAAATCTCTGATTCAGAGCTAAAAGAGAACAGAGGTCATCACATACCTCTTCCATTTCCTGGATGATGAATTTGAATCCCAGAAAAGGAAAGAGAATTTCCCAAGGTCACACAGTTAGTAAGAAGTAGGGCCTGGTTATGAATTCTGGTCCTCAGACTCCAATTCACTGCTCATTTCATTGAATCACAACTGCTAAAATCCTTATGACAAAGACTTTCCAATCAGTTTGCCAGAGTGTGAAGTGCATCATATAAGTAAATTCTGCATCTTATTAATCTTTGTCAGTCTTGTTTATAAACTAATTCAGTCAAGTGTTAAGACCTGGGAGATGTATTATCCCCCAAATGAACACTAATGTGCAATGGGCTACTGGGTGGGATTAAAACCTGTTAAAATGGCAGGTCAGACATGCCTGGATATGACATCACAGGATTATTTGATCTTCACAAACCTTCTTTAGGTCTTGAATGAAAACTAACAGATGGTACTCAGAAGCACTGTAAAATTGTTTGTCATGTCTATAGTTACATTGAGGAGAATATACACAAAACCCCCAACCAATTTCACAAATTAATTTTAAATTTTAGGTATTCCAAGCTAAAGAAGGGAGACAAAAACATGACAGGGCAGTCAATACAAGGTTATGTTGTTTATGATTTGAAAAAAAATTAGGAGCCCATTGAGGCAAATGATATTGAGGGAGAATCATAAGATAATAAAATTTGAATTTGGACCAAAGGGGTCTATGACCAGGGTTTATGGCTAAAGTTAGAAATCTCTGGCTACATAATCTCTAAAGTCCTTTATGCAAATAAGAAATTATGAAACCTCATAAATATGCTTTGATGGAAAAGGATGCGAAAGAAGGAAGATGGATCTTTCCTCTTCTATACCCTTCCCCCTCCCAAATCCTCCCCTCCCCTCTCCTCCCCTCCCTTCTCTTGTTCCCCATTCCTCCCTTCCTCTGTTCCCCATTCTTCCCTTCCCCTGTTCCCCATCCCTCCCCTCCTCCCCTCCCCCTCTCCTCCCCTCTTCTCTCCATCCCTCTCCGTTCCTCTCTTACTTTTCTGCTTTATCTGTCTCTCTGTCTGTCTCTCGTCCCTGTCTCTTTCTTCATTATCTTCTTCCCTCTCCCTCTCCATTCTCCTCCCTCCCCATTGTTCTCCTCCCCCTCTTTAACCTTCTTTCAGTCTCAATTTTCTAATTCATCCTCCATATATCCACCAAATTGAAATTTGACAAAGTCCTAACTTAGTCATTCCTCTACTCAAGAGGTTTAAGTGATTCCCCATTATCTCTAGGATAAAAATGTAAATTCTGATGTTTAACATTTAAAATCCTTTTTCTGAGTTGGTTTTATGTTACTCCCCCTTATTTACTTTCTGTTCTAGTCAAAACTGCTGCTCCTTGTCCATAGCATTCTGTGCCTTTGGAAAGGGCATCTCCCAGAGCTGGAATGTTCTCTCCCTTCAATTCCACTTAGGATCCCCATTCCTTTCAAGGCTCTACCTCTGGGCCACCTCTTTAATATAACTTTTTCTGACCCCCAACTGCTACTCTATACCCCTTTTTAGTGCCCTCCTTTGATCTAAAAATATTTTGTGTATTTTTTTTTTTTTGTGCTTACTTATGCTGGGATTTTGTACTCCTCCGGCATAATGAAAAGCTCTTGAGGGTGGGGTAGAGTTTGGCTTTTTCTTTTTTAATTTTTGGCTTCTAGCACAGTGCCTTGTAAATAGTAGAGGCTTAATAAATGCTTCCTGAATTTAATTGAACTGAATGAGGAAACCAAGGCTCTTTGTCAACCTAAGTGAATTCCCTAAACCCACCCCCGGGCCCAGCAACTACAAATTCAATGTTCTATAAGTATACTGTGCTCCATGGTCACATGGATAAAAGAGCACACAAAGTTCCAGCTATTCTTCTATGTCAGACTATACATTTTTCTGATTTAGCTCTTGTCTCCAGGCGCTAAACTCTCAGAGCCCAAAGACTCGACTTCCTTGTTTCAATGGCGTCTTTCAGAGGAGACCTTTCAGAGATTACTGAGGGTCATTTTAATCAAAATGAAAGACACTTCTTATTAAGATGGTTTTGCTGACAAATAATTAAGATGAATTACTAGCATATACTTGTCCCAGCTGCCTCCTCAGTGTCAGTTTGTAGTAGGCATATATGAAAGCCCATAGTCCATGCCTCAGCTCTTTAAAAGCAATTTACAACCTAACTCGCCATCCTAACTACCTGAGAAGATTTTAATCCTAAACCTGTCACTGTCCATTATTTTCATGGGATCCTGACAGTCCTACATTAGAACAGTTTATAAGTAAAACTTAACAAGACCTAGGAATGGGTGATTTATGTTTCATTGTGGGAGAACGTCAACATTCTTATTGAGCAGGCAAGGAGAACCCTGATCTCTCTGGGTGCTACTGGGGTGGGGGCAGGGGAAATGACCACAAGCCTTGGGGAAGAGAGTCTTTTTGTGGTCTGGAGTCTCAAACCTCTGCTTCAGGCAAATACTTCTGCATGTGATGAAACAAGGAAATTCAATCCTGGGAGAGGAGAGGAGAGAGAGAGAGAGAGAGAGAGAGAGAGAGAGAGAGAGAGAGAGAGAGAGAGAGAGAGAGAGAAGCATTTTATTTATTGCAGGCCTTTCTCATCAAAGCACATCCCTGAGGTTTTATAATTTGTTATAAAACAAAAGACTTTAGAGATCACCTTGGTAGGGCAGGGTTTCTTAACCTTTTGTGGATCACAGACCTCTTTGACAGGAAGTCTATGCTTTATGGACCTCTTCTCAGAATAACATTGCCTATATTCATAATTGAAAGAAATGCTAAATTTCAATCAGAAGTTAATGAATATAAAGATGTATTTATTCATGTACTCCAAGTTAAAACCCCCTAATCTTGTCTAATGCCCTTGTCTGGTACCTGAGTACAACTGGGGTCCAGGAGTTGGAAGTGATTTACCTAAAGGCCCGTAACTTGTTAGTGGCAGAGTTGGGACTAGAAACTAGGAATTTTGATTCCTAATCTTCATCCTTGTTTAGGGATTGTAAAGTGGATATTTCTAGGCTATACTGTCATGTTTTTAAAGAAATAAAGGCAGGAATTCAAAAGTTATTCTTCCCAAGTTCTCCACAGATCAAGTCAATAATCAGTCATTTAACTGACCTTTGCTTATTATAGATATAGATGTGTTGAAGGAGAGGTATTTAAGAAATAAGGTGGGGATACAAGAAATAACTTGTGCTGAAAAAACATCCTAGAAGATAGAGCAGGTGAATATTTTTTTATCATGTCCCAAAACATGCTGTGTGAGGATCTGCCCTTTCTTCAAAAGGGTTTTTTCTATCGTTACAAATGTACTCCAGCTGAAAATACCTTCAGAGGGAGAGTAGCAGGGAATCTCTGGATTTCCAAATCTCACCTCTATCTGCTTCTGTTATTTGTTAAACAGACCAGGTATGGAAAAGTCATTGCTGCACTAAACTAATAAGAAAAAAGACTTCCTCTTAGAAAACCAAAATATGAAAAGATGTATGCCATAGAGTTTGGTCAAATATATATGTGTGAGTGTGGCCATATATGTATAACTTAAAATCATAAATATATGTATAGATAACTATAATATATTAGAGATGTGTTTTATAGAAACAAGCTTTATATATAAATATAATTCATCCATCCATCTATCTATCTGTCTATCTATCTATCTGTCTGTCTGTCTGTCTGTCTGTCTTCTGTCTATCTAACTACCTATCTATCTATGGCTAAATAGATCTAGCACAGAACTTAGGAAAGAGAACTAACTTTGGTGTGAGGGGCCCTGGGTTTACATTTCACCTCAGTTACTCATTTGAAGGATCATTCTTTTCTCTCTCTCTCTCTCTCTCTCTCTCTCTCCAAGAGAAGAAGGAACATTTCTTTCCTTTTATTCAAGTATATCATTTAGATGAGAATCTCTTCCTCACAACAACTGCATTCCATTTTGGGGACCCAACTTTCTAAATATGAGCAGAAACTAATTCTGGGCTCTTGGTCTCAGGCAGGAATGGTAGCTATTTTACCATTCATTATTGCAAAGTTATAAAAAGCCAGCCTCATTGGAGCTGGAAAAGATAAGCGGGACAATAATATTTTCCCCATCACCATGATCACTACCAATGATACAAGCCTAATATTCTATTTTCTGCCCCCTGATTTTGCTCCTGCTCCCAAAGCTGGGGAGGGGGCAGCTCCTGCAGCTGCAGGTAGAACCCCTGACTTTTTCATTTATTTTAAAGCTGGTCCCTGGATCTCCATCAATGTTACCATGAAGTCACCAGCCAGGAATCCAAGCCCTGAGAAGCTGCCTGTTCATTGTATTTGCAGCCACCCAGAGCCGCAAGCAGGCCCCGGCAAGGAGGCACTTGTTGTATCATTTTTAAATCAAGGCCATCTTTTTCTCAGTGGTAAACGTGAAATGTTTTTAAAGGCCAGACTTAGCATAAAATCTATGGGTTGCTATGGATACCACTTACCACACAGGACTGCACTCTGTGTTCAACTGTGTGATTTTCCTCTATTCAAAGGTTCAGCATTGTCAAAAAACAAATTACTTTTTTTCAGTTGTTTATCTCCAAGTTCATTATGGAAACTGCAATAACTAATAAGACAGTCAAGTTGGGGTGGGGAGGGGGGAGAGGGAGACGAAGAGGCCCAAAGTGGGGGAGTCGCTTGGGTCCTCCTCCTTCAGATTCGGGCTTTGACAATAATTAGAGCCAAATTGGCTATTGTTAGAAAATAAAATGGATTTTGATCTTTGTGTATGTGTGTGTGTGTTCGAATACAAAGTAAAGCAGGTACTGGGAAGTCTGCTTCTAGCCAAATTACATGGTAATAAGGATTTTCACACCTACACAGCACTTAGTAACAAAGCTCTGAAAGAGAGAGATTACACCCTGATAGACTGGAAACTTGGTACCTGAGGCCTAAGGCTTCCCTCTTTAGGAGGAAAAAATGTGGGTTCAGGACCTCCAGCTCATTGAATTATTCATGCATCTCCCCATCACATATCTGGAGGGGAGAAGCTGGTTAGGCTATGATTATCCAGTGTACCAGACCTGACCTGCTCCCACAACAACTCCCTTCCTCCTTGCCCCCACCCCAGCACTCTTCTAATTAGGGTGAAAGATTTGAAATTCCTTCCCATCCTCTCCCATTGCCTTCCCCTCCACATGGGAGAGGGGAAGGACAAACACACCAAGGGAAAAAAAAGACCCCTCAAAGAACTTAGCAAAAGTGACAAAAAGGAGTTTGTCCCATTTCTGGAGGGTGTTCAAAAGAGAATTTGGTGTCAGCAAGTTCTGAGCCGCTTAGGGCTGTTGCATATTTTCCCAATTAATCAAGGGGCCACCCGCCCTGCACATTGACTTGGTTGTTGGAGATGCTCTCTGGTCCCCTCTGTAGTACTTTTTTAGCTTCCTCCAGGCTGGTCATTTACATAACAATGAGGAAAAGGAGGGGACCCTAATGTGGGCAGCTGCTTTAGAATGGGCATGAGGATATTGGATGGTTGTAATAATAGCCTTGAAAAACCCTTCCTACTCAGGTTTGGAGAAGAGTGAGCCACTGAAGCCTGCTAATGTGCACATCCAACTTGTCCCCAAGTCGAGGCCGGGAGCTAGCGGGGGCTGCAGCCCCTGCTGTCTTCACAGTCACCAGCCCTGCTGGAACAGAGCCCAATGACTTCCCTTGGTAATTAATTTACATATTGAAAACATAAAAATAAGAGCCAGTGAAAGGGAAGTGTGTAGAGATGAAGGGCTCAGATCTCTTCCTTCACTCAGTTGTTCTTGTAGGGGAAAGTAGCCTGGTCTCTTGGAAGGATTCCAGTCTGCAGCAGAGAAATTCAGAGACCTGAGCTGGGGAAAGGGGATTAGACAGAATATGACTGTCTAGCAGGAGAGGATGTTGCTTTCTCTCTAGTTAGGACCTGCTGCCTTTGCTGAGAAACAAGGTGAGGGCTAAGGAGTTTCTAACCCCCATGGTCAGAGCACATCTGTAATATTGTATTAAGGAGACGATTAGAAGATGGGAAGCCTCTAGAAATGGATGGTCCTGGAGATCACTATAGGTAGACTGCTTAAAAAGGAATAATGATATATGGAGGAAATAGTGCTGAACTTTGCATACAAGAGAGGCTTGGGTTCAATTCCAGATGATGGCCCCCTTATTTTTATATGTTATATTATATTATTATATGTGTTATTATATTATATTCTTACATAGTATTATGTAGTCTAGATAATGGAGTTTTTTTTTTTTACCTGAGGTCTTTGAATTTATATTGAACATATACATCTGAATGACTGTATTTTATTATAATTTGGTTTCCTTTATAATTATGTGTATTTTATGAATTAAAAATATGATTCAGAGAAGAGTTCAAGCCTTCACCTAACTGTCAAAGGGGCCCCATGACACAAAAAAAGATTAAGAGTCCCTAGACTAGATGAACCATGAAGGTCCTTCCAGTTTGATACCTATGAGCTTATGTTTCTCTGAACAAATTTAAGTATGGAGAAGAAGCTTATGGGAGACACAATAGCTTTCTTCAAGTGTTTGAAGGACCAACTTACGGGGAAAAAATTATGGTATACTTGTTCTGCTTGGTCCCCAAGGAGTAGAAGTAGAAATAATGGGTGAAAGTTGAAAAGGGGGAGAACTTTTATCTCAATATGAGGAAAATTTTATTTGCAATTTCCAATGTCCAAAGTAGGAATGGATTATTTCATGTTTTTTCCTCACTAGTTTTTGGATGGAGCCTGTTCAAGGATGTTTTGTTAAGGATATTATTTTATCAGGGATTTCAGGTTAGTTACACTTATATTGTATGACCTTTGAAATCATTTCAATCTCAAAATTCTGTTGTGAGTGGGCATGCTCAATCTGCCGCCTCTAATGGACCACAAGTGCTAGTCTAGTTCTTAGGTGCTTTGGTGGGTTATAAAGGCATCTACTCTGTGATTCAGTCCTGAAAGTCTCAGAGCTGATAGCACTGTCCTTAATGGCCATTGAGCCACTGGTCACTCTCTTTCTGTCAGTTGACTCTAAGCTCTCTTTGAATTTCTCTCAAGAAGGATAAGAGTGGGGCTAATGTCCTTTCCTACACCTTGCTTCTGAGGAGCAAGAGAATTCAGCTACCATGAACCTGGCCTCTGATTGCTTCTTTGTTTTTCTGCTTTCTCAGAGGGGATTGAACTTTGATCTCAAGATGAATAAGCACCCACTGGGAGGTAGCTTTCTGAATTTAGGAGGTCTGGAGTTTTGGGAGGCTTGGTTATTATCTGCCACACTTTGGGAGGTATCTCTGGAATCTACTCTATTGTTCCCAGAGAAGATGACCACTGGCAGGACAATGGATTTAAACTCCAGCCTGGCTTGGTGGAACACATCTACTTTGAGGGAAACAAGTGAAATGCAAAACAAGTGAAATGTGAAATGCTAATTTAGCAACTTTGCTTCATTTTCTGATGTTTAAATCTCAAAAGTATAACAGCAGTTATAAATGGCTGATTCTTTAAGTCTGGACAATGTATACTTATGAATCTTCAGCATTTCTCTTATCAGTAGGAAATAGTTACCCCATATCTGATTCATATTACATTGAATATCTTTCAACTTTCCCTTTGTACAGACCCTAGACCTAAGTCAAAACTAAGTTTAAGCAATGTTTGCCCAGGATGCCAAGACAGGACATAATAACAGGAGTGTGAAAAAGGGAGATTAACCCTTCCTCAAAGTGGGCAAGCTCTCCCAGGACTAAACCCAGTCAATTTGCAGGTGGGTGCAGAGATGGAGATGGGGACAGCACAGTGCTCCAGTCCCTTGGGCCAGCAGTAGTTTTATTGTTATACTGAGTTTTAGCCACATCCTTTGCAAGCTTTAGAATGATTCTATTAGAATGATTCTAAAGTGGTGATGCAGTGAATTAAATGAAATTTCAGAGTTGGATGGAACCTCAAAAGTCCTCTAGTTCAAAGAGAATTTGTAAAAGAATCTCTTCTATGTAATAAGACCCAACCAGGGATCACTTTTGTTTGAACCCCCAGTTTTCTCTACTATCTCTAGAAGTCCATTCTCTCTTTAGGCCTCTCTTAGTCTCTAAGAACTTTTCCAGAACATTAAGCCTAAATTTTCCCCTTTACAATTTCTCCCCAAGTCTCCTAGTTCTGCCCCCTGGGGTGAAACAGAAGAATTCAAATCCTTCAATGTAAGTCCTGCTGATAATTAAAGAGCTACTTTTTCTCCCTTACTCCCTTTTCCCCAGATGCTTTTCCATCCTTGTTGTCCTTAGGACATTCTTCAGGTTCACAATATCTTTCCCCAAATATGTAGCCCAAAACTGTCCACAACTATGAGGAACCTGGGTTCTTCACGCCTAGAATAGAATAATAATAATAACAATACTGGAGTAGCTGGGACAGTGGATAGAACATTAGCCTTGGAAGCAGAAGGAACTGAATTAAAATCTGGCCTCAAGATATGAATTAGCTGTGTGTCCCTAGGCAAGTCACTTCACCCTTTCTGCCTCAGTTTCCTCATCTGCAAAATGAACTGGAGAAGGAAATGGTAAATCAGTCCAGTATCTTTGCTAAGAAAACCCCACATGGGGACATGAAGTGTCAGGCATGACTGAACTGATCGAATAAAAATAATATTTCCTAATGAGAAATAACACGGTATAACTGTTGGAAAGTAGCTATGTCAGGAAGATGTGGTTCAGTTTAAATCCTATGTGACTGTGGGCAAGTCACTTCACCTTGTCTTCCTCAATTTCCTCATCTGTTAAATGATCCAGAGAAGGAAATGGCAAACCATTCCAGTATCTTTGGTAAGAAAACCCAACATGAGGTCTCAAAGAATTGGGCATGACTGAAAAATCTTGAAAGGTTGTTGTGCAGCTCACAAGGTGATAGATTTGTGTCTGAGAGGGACATAACCCAGCAAGTTGTGACCCGACTGAGGTTACTTAGGTGGTAAGGTCTGAAATCAATGCCTTTGAGAGCAAAAGATTACCCTACCACACTCTTTCTGATAATATAACTGTTTGTGACTTTAAAACAAGGAATAAATGTGGATCATTGTTAAGGTGCCACCTCCTGAGAAGTAAGAGAAGCAGTTTCTAGAACCTAAGTGATATTTGGTTTCTTCACCTTTTGGAGCTTGAAGTCAAAGGACCTGTGTTAGAATTTTGGGTCTGACAGGGTTACCTGTGTGACTATGGGCAAGTCACATCCAATTTAGTCTAATCCAATACAGTTAAATTCAATTCAATTCAATATTGTATACAAGAAATTCTGATACTCTGCTAGGAATGGAAAGAGAAAATGATTAGGTCTCCGCCTTCAAAAAGTTTATATGCTAGGGGATATGACATATATAAATAAATACAAAAAAGTTATAGATAGATAGACGACAGACAGACAGACAGACAGACAGACAGATGATAGTAATTTCAAGAGGAGACAGGGCTCAGTTATTAAACTGAGGAGACTGGGAAAGGTCTCTTGTGGGAGGTGGCACCTTACTCTCTCTCTCTGGACCTCAGTTTCTTTACCTGGAAAATGAGAAGGTTGGACTAGCTGACTCTGATCTCTGAGTCCCTTCCAAATCTGAAATCTATGATCCCCATTTCCTTTTATGGCTAAGGTGAGAATTCAAGGGCAGCCAGGCTCAGCAATCCTGCTGGCCCTGGGCAGATATGTTTGGAATGTCAGAAGATGAACAAGAATAGTCTCCCTGGGATGCAGACATGGGGGACAATAGCTTCTTGGACTCAGCCAGTCCTGTTCAGGAGATTGCAGCCACTGTAGAGAAAGCAATCCTAGCATTTCTGCATCTGGCATTTCTGAGGTCTTAATCCAACCCAGATTCCTTTCCCTTCCCAGACTTTCTCTCCTGCTCCAGCATCGCCTGTCTGTTTAATTTAGATTGTGAGCCCACTGGGGAGGGACTGCTGCCTTCAACTTTGTTCTGTTGCCTGCACTGTTGATGCTCCGTACATATTAACTAATCATTATCATCACAGATCCCATAAATTACACACTTCATCATTCACATTTAAATTAAAGATGAATAACTGTCACTTGGCGCCTAGTGGGTAGAAGCCAGACGTCCGGACTGGCAATGAGTCCAGGTTAGGAGCACTGGAGGACTCTTTGCTGACGCGGGATTCGGATATAAGTCCTGTTACCCACAAAGCAGATCTACCAGCCACAAGCAAAGTACAGGGTAGCAGTCGTGCCAGATGGAGAGTTAATATCTCCTTCTGAGAAGACCCAAGCCCTTGTTTCATTTCTGCTGTTCACTAGTTGATGGGTCTTAGACCTCTTCTTTTATCACTTTCCTCATTTGCTCAATGAGAGAACTGGATGAGATGATCTCCAAAAACCTTTCTGTGTCTAATCAACCTGTGATAATTTTCCTTTTATTGCTTAATAGGAACGTGGCATTTACTTATGTATATAATGAAGCTGGATTGCACTATAGGAAAGGGAATTGTCATTATTGGGAAATTGAAAATCTTTACTGACCCTACATTTCTGCCTGAAGCCAAGGATTGCCCTTTTGAATTACATTCTATCAGCATTGTTTTAAAGCTATAAGTCATAGATCAGAACTGTCTCCAGGGATTGAAGAATATAGCCAAGGGTAGCAACTCTATACTAGAAAGAATGCTTACCTTTAAAGGAGGGAGACATCTTTTAGGTCTTTGATATAGGTTTTAACTTGGAACAGCGCCCCATGCTTCCTGCCCAGACCCTCACCCACACTCTGGCCCCTTTAACTCCGGCCTTTAGCCTAGATTCCTAACCTGTTGTTGCTTGTCTCTTTCTCTGAGTTTCAAATCCCTTGTCCCATTGATTCTAGACCTATTGTTTACTCACATTTTGATCTTTCAAACTCTACCCAAATTACCTGCTTCTTCCCCATTCTCTGAGCTGCAGAACCTATAATACTGTTACTCTAGTACAGAAGTGTCACAAACAAGACCCATTGGTTGGACACTCTGAATATCTGAATCAAATGAGAATGCAATCAGGAAATGTTCAACAAAATAAATAAAATACCTTACATAGTATTAAAAATTTGATTTTCTAAGCAAGCTAATATGTGACCTGCAGGGATTCTTAGTAGTCTCGTTTCTATTTCAATTTCACACCAGATCACTGGTTTTCACCTTGATTTTCTATCTTCCAGAAACTTTTCTGGATCTACCTCCTACTGTCAGACATTTTTATTTCCCCTGCCTTGCCACATCTGAGCTCTTTGGACTTCAGTCTCTCTCCCTCCCCTGTAACTTAGAATTCTAGAATAATACAGAATAATCCTTTAGGGTCAGAGTTTTAACTTTTTTTGTGGTTAAACCTATGACCCCTTTCAACGTAATGTATAAAATAAGCAAAATTACCCAGGATATTCATACTAATGAAATAATTATCAAAGAATTTTTTTTCGTTTTTTTTACAAGGCAAAAGTGATTTACCCAAGGTCACACAGCTAGACAATTAAGTGTCTGAGGCTCAGTTCCTCTAGACTTCAGGGCCAGTGCTCTAATCCACTGTATCAAAGTATTTTAAAAGCAAGTTCACAGAGCCCAGGTTAAGAAGGCCAGATCAAATCTAAGCCCTCCCCCCCCAGCCTTCCAAATCACACAGGAAGTTAACAGGAGAACTTGCAGAGTCTCCTCAAGCCAATCCAGGGTTGTCATTCTGCTGGTAAAGCACCAAGGGGACAAGGGGCAGGAGGGAAAACAAGTATCCTGAGAATCCCAAAACCGCTTAAGCTCTAAGGAAAGGACAGAGTGGAAGAAGGTAGCCAGAATTCCACCCCAGCCTTAGTTCTCCTACCAAAGCAATGAGACAGTTAAGAGTTTTATTGATGTATTTTGTTTTTATATTATAAACATAGTCACTTAACAGGAGGGTGAACAATGTGATCTCTAAGGTCCCTTTCAACTTCCCTTAAAAAAAAAACCAAATCTCAGGGGTGGTATTAATAGAGAAGGAAAATAGGGTATGACTGCAACAGGAGTAGTTCCTATTTAAAGACTCCTTGGAGTAGAGCAGCCCAAACCTCCAAAGCACCTGTGAATAAAGATAAAGCCCAGTCTACTTGAGACTGAACTAATACATAAGCGTTTAAGCTTTGCCTGTGTTAATGTTCATCCTAAAATGCTGCTTTGAAGAGTCAATAGGCCAGGGGATGATGTAAGATGACTACAATAGAGAATGGGCAATTGGAAATCCCATAGGAGGACTCTTGGAATAGAGAAATTAATAATATGATATTATAAAACAAGACAAAACAACACAATGCAGCACAACACAGCACAATACAATACAAGATAATATAATACATATTTATTAAGTGCTTAGGTACCATGCTTAAAACTAAAGATACAAATAAGAAAAACATATTCCTAACCCTCAAGGAGCTTACAATCTTTAAAATTTTTTTTTTAATCGAGAACTTTGTGCTCATTTTTTTCCAAATACATGTAGAGATAGTTTTCAACATTCATTTCAATTTTCTCCCTCTTCTCCCCAAGACAGCAAACAATCTAATATAGGTTATACATACACAATCGTGTTAAATATATTTTCATATTAATCTTAATCTAATGAAACAAGGCAATATATGAAAAGAACCTGAAAAGAGGAGGGGAGTAGAGGCCACCCATCTGGGGAGTGGGGTGGAAACCAGGTCATACAACTGCTAGGAAATGAAGAGATGGCTGAGCTACTGGGTCCTCTTTAACAGAATATTTTAGGAGAAGGTCTTGCTTCATCCTCTAGCCCTCCAACTAGATAGAGTCCACTAAAGGGCCCCAAAGTTGAAGAAATATCTGGGAGCATGAGCTTATCCTGGAGGGAGGTCCATGAGAAGGGTGAAGCCGCACCAAGCTTGTAGGCAATGAATGAGCAAAAAAGAATGGAGTTGTTTTAGGGAGATTCTGGTTCAGAAAAGCACAATGAGGAGGAGGAGGTTTTGATGAGGCAGACCAGAGGAGACAAATAAAGTTTTGGGGGGAGGGGCTTTGTTGTAGACTCAGTGCCAAAAAAGGGAGAATCTAGTTAGAGATATTACCAGAGGAACCCTGACTCTTGAAGCCCAGTTTGCTAGTGCAGAGTAATTACACAGTTATAGGGTCATCAAATCCAGATCTGGAAGCCATCTCTGCCTTCCCCACCAGCTACACTGATGGTCTTTGACACTCTGCCTTTCCCTATCCCCTTTAGCTTCTTTTTGTTTATTATTGCCTTCCCCCATTAGACTGTAAGTTCTTGAGGGCAGAGATTTAGGAGATCTTTTAATTCAGGGGTTCTTAACTATCTTTGTACATTAAGTATCTCTTTGGAAGTCTGGACTCCTTTTCTGAAATACACAAAAATAAAATACACAGGTCTACAAAGGAAATAAAATAGATTGAAATATAGTTCTTTCCCACCTCTCTTTCTCACTCTCCCCTCCCCTCCCCTCCCTTCCCTTCCCCTCTCTTCTTCTTCTTCTTCTTCTTCTTCTTCTTCTTCTTCTTCTTCTTCTTCTTCTTCTTCTTCTTTTCTCTCTCTCTCTCTCTCTCTCTCTGGCTGTCTCTGTATCTCTCTGACTGTCTGTCTGTCTCTGTCTCTGTTTCTGTCTGTCTGTCGGTCTTTCTGACTGTCTCTGTCTCTATCTCTCTCCCTCTTCTTTCCTCCTCCTCCTCTCTGTCTCTCTGTCTTTCTGACTGTCCGTCTGTCTGTCTGACTCTCTCTGTCTCTCTGACTGTCTATCTCTGTCTCTCCTTCTTCTTTCCTCCTCCTCCTCCTCCTCTCTCTTTCTGTCTGTCTGTCTCTGTCTCTCTGTCTCTCTCTGTCTCTCTCTATGTCTCTCTCTCTCTCTCCTTCTCTTTCCATCTCTGTCTCTCTCTCTCTGTCTCTCTCTGTCTCTCTCTGTCTCTCTCTATGTCTCTCTCTCTCTCTCCTTCTCTTTCCAAGTTCACAGCAGAGTTCAAATCTCAACTCTCTGTAGGCCTGAGGGTAGGATAACCTGCTCAGGGTTCATCTGTGTACAGGTTTCAGAACACCCGGGGCTGCTGTTAGTTTGGCCTCACTCTCTTCCACACCCACATCAGTGGCAAGAGCTGGACAGCTGCAAAGAAAGCTGTGGAAGGATCACTGGTCTGGCAAGGCCTGGTCAGAAAAGATCTGGGCTGTGGGCTGTGGGCAAAAGTAAAGCAGGATCTCCAAGATGCAGGGGAACAATTTGACTAATCAAAAATGAAAGCAATAAAGTGTATTTTTAAAACACAAAGAAAAGAAAGCAGGAAGAGGAAACTGTAATGACTATCAAACCATGAATTATGTGTTTTTAAATTTTTTTCAATCAATAAGCATTTCTTTTCTCTCTCACTTCCTTCACCATCCCTCCCTCCATCTGAATGACGTTAACAAATAAGCTAAAATGAATAACCAGATTAAGTTGTAATGATCTGTATGGAGATAATTTGGAACAGAAAATCTATACACACTCTAGGAAAGTCAATTTTGTATCTAAATGCTGTGATTGGAAGGGCCTTGAAAAACAGAAGATGTTGGGATCTATCCTTGGAGGAAAAAAATCTCTGAATTCATGAATGAGAGCAATGAATGTAAGCCCAGTAGATGGGGGTCCTTCCCTTGTTTCTGAGATGCTTTTCTTTGCTTTTGTTTTTTATAAGGCAATAGTGCCCAAGGTCACACAGCTAGCAAGTATCTAGTGCCTTAATTCTGATTTGAACTCAGGTCCTCCTGACTCCAGTGCCAGAGCTCTCTACTCATTGAGCCACCTAGCTGTCCCATTCCTAAGATTTTTCATAGGAACTCCTTTTTCCAAGTCTCCTCAGGTCCCATGCTCTCCAAAGTATTGGTTGTAGAGTCAAAGAGTCTAAGTTCAAATTGTGATGTTGTTACTGTCTGTATGAGTTTGAACATATCTTCTTCTCCATGTCTCAGTTTCGTCATCTGTAAAATGAGATGATCTCTAACATCTCTTCCAGTTTTAAATCTTATGACCCTACTTGCTGGTCCTCTCTAAGATCCTGAATATATTTCTTAAGAACCAAATTGGATGGGGTAGCTAGGTGACGTAGTGGATAGAGCACCGGCCCTGGAGTCAGGAGTACCTGAGTTCAAATCCCGCCTCAGACAATAATTATCTAGCTGTGTGGCTTTAGGCAAGCCACTTAACCCCATTGCCTTCCAAAAAAATAAAAAACCTAAAAAAAAAAAGAAGAACCAAATTGGGCAGATCTTATTCAAACTAACAGGATAAGTTTGATACCTGAAAGCTACTAGAAGCTTTGGTATGATACTCAGTGGAGGGACTCTTAGACAAAGGGGAGCTAGGCAAGATTGTATGACACTATTTGGTTAATTTTTGAGTTGACTATCTCTCCCAGATTTCTATTTTCAGTTTATGTGATAAATGAAAACTCCATCTATTCTTCTATCCATGACAATGATAAAATTTTTCATTAGCACTGGACCAAGGAGAGATTCCTGGGGCATTGTATTAGAAACCTCTTTCCTAAAAGGGTGCAAAATTATGGAAAAATGGTACCCCCACCTTTAAGCAGTTTGAGTCTAACTGAATAGTTAGTTGAAACATGAAAAAAATAAAATATGACAAAGACAAATGTAAAATTATGTAGAATATTAGAACATGCATAAATATTAGAACATGCATATGTACATATATGTAAGCATGTGTATATAGACATTACATATGAATATAGTCCTCTTGATATAGTTAAAAGAACAATGGATTTGAAGTCAGAGGATATGGGTACATATTCTGGTTCTGTTACATATTGTCTATAAGACCTTGTGGGTGTCAGATTCCCTATGTGTAAAATAAGGGAATTAGACTGGATGACCTCTATGATCTTTTCCAGCTCTGTTTAAGATCCCAGGATCCTATGACCAGGTCATAAGTATGACTGTGAGAAAGAAGTTAAGCTTTTATTTTTCTTCCTACATTCTTTTTCCTATCTATTCCCCTATCACTTCCTTTCCAAGTAATGGGGATATTGATAATCTTTAATAATTGATAATCTTTCATCTTTAAGCAAGGAATCCAAGGACCATCTCTGAAACAAGTGCCTTATCTCTTCTTTCTATACCAGGGCAAATAGGAATTCTGACTTGGTTTGAGAATAATCTTTTTAAAAAATTGTTAATGTTATAAATGCCCAAATTAATTATCAAGGACAAAAGAAGGTACTATCTGCATCCAGAGAAAGAATTGGTAAATAGGAGTATGTATAGAACAATTTCACATATATTACCTAAATCCAATATTATATATTGGATTTAGGTAATATATGTAATATATATATATATATATATATATATATATATATATATATATATATGCTTATTTGTGTCTAAAGGTAACCATCTCTGGGGGATAGTGGTGGGAGGGAAGAAAAAAGGAAAAAAAGAAATATACATGATAATTGTGTTGTATATTTGAAAGGAATAGCAAGTTTTGCATTTTCATATGCAATAATCTTTTTATTGTATTTTGTTATGATATTGTTTGTTATATTCCATAAGATAAAAATTTATTAATGTTCTTTTTATTTATAGATTTATTTCTATCACTTTTCAATAACTTCCCCAACCATAGAACCTTGTCTTGAAACAAAGTCTGACTAAAAGAATAGATCCAGACATAGGTAATATCTGATAATGGCTGCCTCATTCCACCTAGGATTCACTAGTCTCCACTAAGGGGTAGGAGATATATTTCATCATCAGAACTCTAAAGTCACAATCAGTTACAATACTGATCCATCTTGAAAACCCTTCAAAATTGAGCCCTTACATTACTGCAATTATCATAGAAATTGTTCTTCCTCTGTATCAGTTCATGCAAACCTTCCCAAATTCCTCTGAATTCTTTATAATTATTATTTCCTATCCTGTAAAATTGTTCTCTTATATTCATATGCCACAATTTGTCTATCTATTCCCCAATGGATGGGAACTCACTTTCCACTTCTTTGCATCAACAAAATGCTATCAAAAATATTTGTGCATTTATATACTACACAAGTGTTTGTATGTATTTACATACTCACCTATATGATCTGTCCTTCTCTCTCTGACATCTTTGGAGTTTATATCTAATAAGAGTATCACTCTAGTTCAAAGGACCTAGACAACTTAGGGAGTTTTTTAGTTTTGAACATTTTTCCAAAATGGTTGGATTAATTCAGAGCACCACCAACAGTTCTATAGTGTGACTATCTTTCCATAGCCCTTGGGAAGAATCTTGAAGTACTTGTGCTGTTGAGTTTCTTCTAGACCTATAGCACTGATGAATGGAGAACATTGCTTTCCCATGCTGCCAATTCTAGTCCTCTGATACACACCACATTTGCTTAATTGTTTTAATTGAAAAAGGGAACTAATGAATGCAGATTCCTTGGCCAATACATAATAGCACCCCGAATTAAAGGAGTCAGGAGGGGCTAATCTATGCTTGTAAAAACACACTACTTCCCAATGGATTTTAACATTGGCCCATGTCAGAGGCTTTAGGGAGGAATATTCATGGGAGTCAACATCAATCTGTTGACTGTGCCTTTTGTGGAAATCCTACCTCATGATTCCATCTCAGCCGAAGGGACTCTGAAGGGCCTTACCCCCTTGCTCAGGGGGGAAAAAATGTTTGGTTTTTTTTTGCATAATTCTGAAAGCTAGCAACATGACTCTCAATCAAACCATGGAAAATTCCAAGACACACATCGCATAAAATGAATAGAGGTCCCAGCAAGCAAATAGTGATAAGAAGGTGTGCAGTATTCCACAGCTAGTCCCCTGACTGTGAAGTTACATAAAAATTCAGTGAGCACTACGGAACAGTTGCATTTTTCTTGTCTACAAATTCTGGTTGTATGAAAGTAGCAATGTAATAAGGAAACACTGTGACTGCCAATAATGGAAATTGTTTGAGGTTCTCAAAAAATGGGCCAAGGAGAGGAATTTGCATAGGCAGATTTGGCTGCCCCTGTCCCTACTCAAGATTTAGAATGGCTTTTTACTTAAATATCATTTGTATATAAATAGTAAGATGAATGGAGAAAAAAGGTACTGGGAGAAAAGGGAGAGAAAGTAAGAAGAGAGCTGAAGGAAGGCTAGTCAATGGTTCCTGTCCTACTACTATTATTCCCTTTAAATGGCATGTCTAGAAAACATTCCCTCCTCATTCTTGACCTATAAAATCCCTCTCTCCCTTTCTTTTACAGTCTTTTCTGATTCCTAGTTGTTAATATTCTCTGTCTCTTAAAATTATAATATATTTTTAATGTATTCTTTTTATTTGTTTACTCACATATGCACTATCCTCCTTTCAGCAGAAAGTAATCTCCTTCAGGGAATCAAAAAATTTGCTTTTATCTTTGTAGCTCTATTATCTAGCAGTATCTAGGACATAGTTGGTATCTATTGGATTGAATTGGGCTCACCAAGTGGGCAGATGGAGGGCTGGGGTTGAAGATTTGTATTCCATGAAGATCCTCCCAAGTCAGGGAAACAAGCATGACCTTTAGAAGTTTCCAATCAAAATCAAAAGCTTTATTAGTACAGGAGACAGTAAATGGTTCCATCCTAAATTCTTTCATCTTTGGTCTCTAATCTCTTAGGGAATTTCATCAACATTAGTAATGATGACTTTAACTGTCATCTGAATTAAATTGACTCTAAAATTTGCATGTCTAGTATTCTCCGGAGCTCCAGGTCTGCATCTCTCATTAACTATTGGACAGCTTCACCTGGACATTCTATATGTATCATAGTTTACTCAATATATCTAAAAACAAAACTCAGTAACTTTCTCTGATCTTAGCCCTCTCCCTAATTTCTTTAAATCTGTCAAGGGTACCAGATGCATCCAAGGTGGAGAAATGAATCAACCTTAACTCTTCCCTCTCACTTTCCCCTCTTCTTAAATCTACTCAGTTGCTAAATCTTATTGACCTCACATCCTCCATATGTCTCAAATCTCCTCTTCTAGAGACCACCTTCTAGTGGTCTCCCTGCACCCAGTCTCTTTGCTCTCCTTTCTATCTTGCTTACCAAATTGATCTTCATAAAGTGAAATTCTGACCATATCACTCCCTACTCAGAAAGCTTCAATGGCTCCCTATTTCTATTAAAAATACAATCTGATCTCCTCTGATTGTCATATAAAGTCCTTCACAGTCTGTCTCAGAATATCTTTAGGCTGACTGTAGACTGCTGTCCCTCATTTACATTATGTTTCAGTCACACTGGCTTAATTGCCATTGTTATCTGACACTCCATACCTTTTGCAGATGGAATGCATTATCTCCTCATTTCCTCCTCTAGAAACTTCTTTTTCTTTTCTAGTCTCTGCTTAATATATCTTCTTCAAAAGGCTTTTATTGATTTTATTAGATGTTTGCATCCCCACCTAATATTTGTCACTGTGAATTTATTTTGCAAATATTCTCTACTTAATTGCCTATGAATACATTATATTTCCTCTGTAAAATGTAAGCTCTTTGAAGGGAGGGACTGTCTCATTTCTGAATTAATATCCTCAGTATCTATCCCAATGACTGACAAATAGAGGAATCCTAACAAATGTTGATTGATTGATTAATGATTAGATACATGAGATGCTTAGCTAAAAGGCAGATGCAGAAAGCAAGAGGTAGGGGGTAGGGTCCAGATTAAGAGTGTGATATGTATCAGGACAAAAATAGTTTAAGGGAAAATATCTCTAATGTTCCTTGCCAGAAACTCTAAAAACCATGGGATAGGAAAAAAGTTCAATTACAAATGGTTATGTTCAAGTTTAGCACAGACTCCAAAGAATGATAACAATGAAAAATACCAACGATTCCTATCTTGAAGACTTGGGGGTTTGAATCCTGGATCTACTAACTTAATATATCTATGATTTGGGGGTAATTTCATCCCTCTGAATCTTAGTGTCTGCAATGATTGGCTTTGTACTAAGATATAGCTGACAGGAATGTTTGATCACTGATTGACCCAAATATATCCTGGGAAGTTCCTTAGTACTGAATAACTGGTTTAATCATCTTCATTTGGGTAATGAATGCAAAACTTTCTGGATTAGTTTAGTAAACTTCATCTAATTCAGGTTTGCAATGTTTGCAAACTATCCTGATCACAGTGGGGAGTGTCAATCTGTATCATTCATTTTTGAACTGTCTCTAAAGTCTTCCTCCCACTTTGCACCCTGTGAATCTGGCCAGCAATGACAATCAGATCTAAGGACAGAGATTTGGAAGTCTAGAAGGACATGTATCCCATTATCTGCTTAAGATGATGTGAATGAAGAGAAGAAGAGATACACACTTGCATGCCCATGAAAATAAACTACTTGGTATCACTTGTGTTCCTTCTTGGTAAATTACTCATGATCTCATGGTGTCCTCATCTATTAAAGGGAAGAAATTGGACCTGATAAGTTCTGAGACCCCTTATAGCTTGAAATCTATGATTCCACTACTCCCTTAAACCAAGTGCAGCCTTTTTTCTTGTTATCAGCTAAGAAAGAGATCCCAGGAGCCCCAACTCCTGGTGTGTGTTTTGGACTCACCCAAAACATATAAGAAACTTTTAGCTGAGATAGGGTATGACTTACATTAAAAAACTCTATTTAGTTCTAGTATTTATCATTTAATTTCTTGTTTGTTTGCTCTGTTGCATTAGTTCCTGTCCATAAATTAGTCCCTGACTGCCAGTCTATTTTTTTGAATGTCTAACTAGCCCTGTCTTTAAGTAATCAGGTCCTCTTGATCTCACCTAGTAGTATTGGCCAGAAATTCAATAGGGGTGGCTGAATCAATAGGAGGGCATGGGACCTGTCTTGGACCACATGCTATCCTCGGTGGGTAGGGCAAGCATCTGACATAAAAAGAACTAAGTTTTCCATGAAGATTTACAAAGTGTTTACTTCCCTTTATTTATTATATGTTGGTTCTGTAATTTGCCAGATTCCCTCAACAATGAGTTTTGACCTGAAACAAATCATTTCCTACCCTGAAGTTTTTGAATAATGGCAGCCCATAGTTATTCTGGGAATGTATTAGACTGATTTAGATGACCCTTTTCAGCCTCCCATCTCCAGGCACATCTCCTCTAATCCCTGACCAGGATTATCCTTTCCCTCTACCCTATTCCCTATGATTTCCCTAATTAATACCATATGTTAGTCCTTCCTCGGGCAACACATGACCACTATCTCCTTGTATTCTGACCCACCATCTGCTCTTCCCTTCAGTACTCATGACTTCTGCTTGCCTTCCTGGTTTCTGTGTCTCCCTCACCCTGACACTTGATCTTATCTACTTCTGGGCTTCTGACTAGCTGCTTGGTTGCTGATCCATCTCTTAATACAGATGACTATTGTCAGCCTATTACTAACTCTCTTTCCATTCACATACCTGTGTACAGATCACCACCAGCAGAAGGACAGCGCTCATGCTCTTAACTCTGACGGTACTACCAGCGAATACAGCCAATGAAGATTTACTGGTGCTGGCTGTACTCCATATTCCATATTGTGAAATCCCCCAAACTCAGAGGGGGAGCCAAATGATGCAGACAGCTAAAAGAATTAACCATAAATCTCTAAGATTTGCTAGACTAGTGTCAGTTCTCTAATAGGTTAGTAGCATGGAAGGCTGTCTTAAGTGATGTTTGTTTAGGGATGGAAGGGACTGTATGTGTGTGTGTGTGTGTGTGTGTGTGTGTGTGTGTGTGTGTAGATTAGATACCCACCTACTTCATAAAGTTTTTCTCTGATTCATGTGGAAAATGAGGAGATGGAACTATTAAGGTCATGAAAATTCAATTTGACACAAGTGTTGAGTCAAGTTTCCCCACTGGCTAAAATATAACAACACAACAATTGGATTTGGAATGAAAGTTGAATGCATGGCAAACAAAGACTTTACTACTTACTTCATTTGCATACTAAATCCTAGAGAATCTGAGATGAAGAACATTGATCTCAAGACTGAAAATAAAGCAATGAATTTTTTCTTGGGTGCAGTATATCAGACTTTTGTTAGCTGTATGTGGTAGTTATGATTAGAGTTGTTAACTAACCTAATGAGGGAGAGATTGAGAGCTTCTAATAGGGGTCCTCAAAGAGATGAAGCCCAGAAACTGGTTGTGAGGAGCAATGTCTGAGAGGGAGGATGGACCCAGAAAACACTACACAATTTTCAACCAGGAGAGCAACAGCACAGTGATTATAGTGGCCAACGCTCACCTCCAAGAAAACTACAGTACAGTGAAACATTGCTCAATTGAGTTTCCACCCAACAGTCACTACCCAAAAAAAGATCAATGTAACAATGAACCAAACAGAGACGCCACACCCTGGAAAAGACATATTCATTGATGGCAGTCAGAAAACATCACTAGAAGATATTAGTAGCTTAAAACATCAAAGCTGTGAGTCACATCTCCTTGCATATATCCTGGTTTCACACATTCTTTACTTGTGTGTTCCCCTCCCCACATATATTCCTACAACATTCATTACCTATGTATATGCCCTTCCTGCATAAACTCTATATGTACCCTCTCTTTTCACTGGTCATCTATTTGTGAGAAAGTGTGTCTGAGGATTATGGGAAGTATTCTGTTGCTTTTTTCCCTTACTCTGATAATTCATTAAAATTCCTTTGCTTTGAATGAATTAGGTCCTCTAGCTGAGTAGAGATGAAGTAAACCCATTAGTGAAGTGCTTGAGCTTGGATGTCTGTGGACTCATAAATACTTCGAACCTGGGGTTCTGGGAGCTCCAAGTGCAGAAGAAGATGCTCCAGGTACTACAAAATCATTTATCATGTTTATATTTAGACACTGTGCTAAGTGCAAGGGGGGAAAAAAGACAAAACAAAACTAAACAAAAAACCCCAGTCTCTTCTCAAAAGTACTTATAAGGATAAGTAATACAGAATCATTTAAGGAAGAAAGGAGTGCCAACAACCAAGGAGTTAAGGAAAGACTTCTTGTAGGAGATAAACTTGAGTTGAGGTTTTAAGAAAGTCAACTAAGGCTCCTGAAAAGTGAACATAAAGAAGTGTGGTTCAGGAATGGCCATTCAAAAGCAAAGAGAAAAGAGATGAAATGTTAAGTTCAGGGAAGATTTTGTTGAACAATTTTGCTGAAATGTACAGTCAATCCATCAACAAGAATTTTTTTTATTATTATTCCTACTAAGAGCCATATATTGCTAAGAGATACAAAGAAATGCAAAATATAGTCCTTGCTCTTAAAGAGGACTATAATCTCAATTTCTGGATGTTGGGAAGAACCAAGTTCAAATTTGACCTAAGACATTTACTAAATCTATGACTGTGACTTCACTGAACATTGTTTTGGTTTCCTCATTTTTAAATAGGGATTAGTATCTGCTTTCCAGAGGTTCAAGTTAGATAATATTTTTAAAGAGCTTAGTAGAGTGTCTGTTATATAATAGACATGATTTAAAATTTAACTATTATTATTAAACTCAGTCTAATAGGGGGGACAACATGAAAACAACTATGTACTAACAGGCTATTTACAGGACAAATAAGAGATAAGCAAGAGGGAAGTCACTAATATTTAGGGAGTTCCAGAAAGATTTCTTGTACAAGGTGCTATTTTATCTGGGAACCTAAGCAGGCATATTGAGAGATAGAGTATGAAGGGAACAGTCAATGAAAATTCTCAGAGTCTAGAGATGGAAAGACTTATATAAGGAACAGCAAGGATGTCAATGTCACTGGATCAAAAAATTCTGAGTTTCAGAAGACTTGAAAGACACAAAGACTTTAGCTTGTGAAGGGCTTTGAATACCAAATAGAAGATTTTATATTTGATCCTCAAAGTGATAGGAAGTCTCTGGAGGATGTGGAATGGGCATAGGGGGCCAGGTATGACACTGTCTGATCTGTATTTTAAGAAGACCAATATGGAATTAGAATGGAGGATGGATTAAATGGAGAGGATACTTGAGGCAGGAAGACCAACCAATAGGCTATGAGGTGATGAAGTCCTAAACTCGAGTGGTGGCAGTGTTAGGATAAAGAAGGGAACTTACAAAAGAGATGTTATGAAGGTAAACATCAACTGGAATTTGGAAACAGATTTTCTATGGGGGGGGTTAGAGCATGAGAGCATATATAGAACTGAGGATGATGCCCTAGAAAATTGTGCAAAGGGAAGTGCCATGAAATATCTTGAAAAGATAGGTTGGACACAGACCATGAAGGAGTTCAAAGACTACTCTGAGATGCTTTTATTTTATTGTAGGGTTATAGGAAACTATTGAAGATTCTGGAACAGGAAACTTTAGGAAGAACGTTTTGTTGACTGTGAGGAAAATGGATCAGAGAGAGTAGGGAACAGCTTTTTAAAAATCTGACATTTATATGGCACTTTAAAGAATGTAAAGTATTCTACATCGGTATTGCTGAGTTGTTTAAGTCATGTCCAACTCTTTATGGGGTTTTCTTGGCTAGGATACTGGAGTGGTTTGCCATGTCATTTTCCAGCTCATTTTACAGATAAAGAAACTGAGGCATATAGAGTTAAGTGACTTAACCCAGGATCATACCCAGTGTCTGAGGCTGGATTTGAACTCATAAAGATGCGTCTTCATGATCTTAAACACAATGCTCCATCCACTGTGCCACCTACAGCCTCCAAAGGGTTCTATATACATGATATTATTTGATATTGTAAGGTAGGTTCCAAAGGACGTATTGTTCCTATTTTATAGATGGGGAAGTAGAGTTTGCATGAGTTAAGTGACTTATCACTGATAATCTTACCAATAAATACTGGAAGTGGGACTTGAACCCACATCATCTTCCTAGGTTAGGTCCAAGACATCTGCTGTGTCATATTTCCTTTTCCAGAGCCACTAGTCTAATAGGATAAGGGTCTTAAGATCTTGCCCTGCTCTAAATCTCATAGTTCTATCTGCAAACCTGATATTGCTATTTATGTTTGGGATATCCCTGATACTAGACTTATAAGCTCCTTGGAGGCTAGGAACATGTCCCATATCTCTGAACATTCAAAGTGCTTAGGACAGGTTGAGAACCATAGTGTTCTCATAATTCAGTTCATTTTGTCAGAGTAAGTGCTTCTTGAACCAGCATAGATCACAACTGCTCGATGACTTAACAGATGATATTCAAGAGTTACTGTGGCTAAAAATGCGATGAGCTTTCTTGGAAGGCAAGTCTTTCAAAAAAGAAACATACTATCATTGCAAGCCTTTCCATCTTGGTAGGACCTGTCAGAACTTGTATATGCCTGGGCCAGCCTTCCAGAAACCAGAGTCTAATCCATGTCTTGAGGCATTAGAGGAAGACTTTAGTAGAGGACACAGTTATCAGTCAATAAATGAATGTTGTTGCTGCTCATAACACAATTCTGGAAAAGGAAAATGCTGATTTCTAGAAGAATGTATGCATGGGAGTGGAAGCAAGAGAGTGACAGAAGGGAGTTGGGTGGTTAACAGTTCTTCATTCTTGAAGAGATCCAAGTGGCATCACTATGTCAGAGTCAATGTACAGTGTGTCCAACTGTGGCTGAGCAGATCAATATAAGTTTGGAAAGTTCTCCCACAGGTTTGGCACAAATAGTTCAAATGAACATCTGGAATGGGCATGTCTCTAAATTTATTCACATTGGTGAATATAGGAAATATAGATTCCTCAGAGTGACCCTCATAACTCCATGGCATGGAATTTTGTCTAATCTTCTCCCAAGTATCAAGGACTGTTCTGGGATCAGGGTTCTAAGCTGTAAGCATAATAAGTAGAAATGCAGAAGTGAGCACAAGGTGAAGCAAATGAAGAATTTTTCTCTTCCTTCTGAAAAGAAGACAAGGGTTTTGCTGCAAAAGCAGAAATATGCTCAGAAGACTGAGTGCTTCCTGAAAATGACTTATGGTACTTTTGCTGAGCTTTTCAACTTTTAGGATATTTACATAGTCACGCATCATGGGAGATGAAAACACCAATAAAGAGGAATATGTTTGTTTAGTTCTAGTTTCAGAAAAATGACTTGAAAGGCTTCAATCACCTGGGTAGGAAAGCTCCCATACAAAATTCCTGAGATAGAGAAGAGGGAAAAGAAAATAAGTCACCCCAATCCAATTAGGAAACAAGATAGGAGACTTTCTGTAGTCTGGAGTCAAGACTGTACCTAATAGAAACTACATACCAGGCCTTTTTGGATGGCTCCTAATCAGAACCGTGAGGCAGGTGAAAGATACACCACAAAATAAGACAAATGACTTCTAGGCAGGCAGTCTGGGAGTGCTGAAACTAAAAGGCCACTTATTGGAGCTTCACCAAAGAGTAGGTAAGCAAGCAATTTGGAAGGGAGTTAAGCAATTGTTGAATTTGGGATGGAGTGGGGGGAAACAGAACTTTAGAGTATTATGGAAGAAATATGGCTCCTTTTTAAAACAGAAATAGGAAGCCTAGTTATCACTGACAGCAGTGAAAGTGGAACTGAAGCATCTCATAGGAACAGCTGATAGCAAAAACAATAATAATGATAATAATAGCTAGCCTTTAGATGGCATCTATTATATACATGCTGTATCTCTATATAGCATTTAGCTAGGAATTGGGATAAATGCTTTAGAAACATTACCTCCATTTGATTCTTACAACAACCCTTTAGAGCAGATACTATTATTATCATACCTATTTTCTAGTTGAAGAAATTGAGACAGAGATTCAATAACTTGCCAAGGGTCAAACAAAAAGACTGGATCTTAACTCAGGTCTTCCCGGCTCTAGCCACTGTGGAAACCCGGCTGCCTAATCAAAGTTGACTGATGGACAATGGTAGAGGAAGGGCCTAGCCCTGTGACAGTTGAGGAATCAAGAAACAACTAAGAAAGCTGTAAGATAACTACAGGAAGACCTGGAAGGGATCTTAGAGGCCACCTAGTCAAACCATCTAATTTTATTGATGAAGAAATAGAGGCTCAGAGATAAGTGACTTGCCAAGGTCTTCCGGGGGTAACTGGGAGATCTGGGATTCACTCCAAGTTCTTGGGTCCTTTAGTTCCACTTTACCACAACATTTTTTCTTCTTTTAAGGCTCAACTCTGGACTCACCTCATTAATGAAGTTTTCCTTTCTGGATTTCCCTTGAAAGGGTCCTTGCTGTCTCAAACTCTGTTTTTAGCCCAGATTTATCTTTTCCCCCACTACATCCTACTTTCTAGTATATTTATCTGCATACATCTCATCTCTCCTTCCGCCCCAGTTCCTTAAGGGGAGAAACATTTTTATGTAATTTATGGAAAGATTTTTTAAAAATCTTTGTGCCCTGGTGCTTATATATCTTGTAAACAGTAGGAGCTAAATGCAATTTTTGTGGAATTGGAATTCCTCCAACCTATGGGTAATTCTCATAGTTATCATGGTCCTACTTATGGGATGGTGAGTCACACACACACAACCCATCAGATGTAATACACTTGTCCTTTTGAATTGAATCAGCCTCCTCAGTATTTATAGGCTCATCTTGAATTACTCTGATTGCTAGCACTCCAGCTGTGAAGCTGAGCTCAGCCCAGGTCTAGCAAGGTGAATGTTGTAGAGACTATTCCTTCTGAAGTGAGGGGAAATGGTTCAGGTTCCAGGAGGGTATCCCAACAGATCCGAATCTTACCATCCTCAGGAAGGCCATAATTAGGTTCAATACGTTTGTCAGTCAAAGTCCTGTGGGAGCTTTTTGGAGGAGTTTTAAGTAGCTTGGGGACTCAGGGAATCCTTTCCTTGTCTCTCTTGTGAAAGCCAAGGGATTTGTCATTGTTGTAGAAAAAATAGAGGGTCTTGAATGAACATTGGACCTTAGCAGAGTGTAGAGGAAGGAAGGTAGTTCCACTGAGGGACGATCAAATCTATGCACGTTCAGAAACGTCAAAATAAATCTTGAACTCCCAGTTAGTTAAATCTCTATCTGATAGAAAACTTCCCTGGACAAATCCAATCAATAAACTAACAGAAACTCCAAGGGGCTCTTCTCAGCTTGCAAAATGTCAGTTTAAATGGTTCTGATCATTTCCCACAGGTCATCAACTGGATCAATTCTGAGAACAAGGGTCAGTAAATTTGACCCTGGAGTACAGGATTCCAAACTTCAAACCTCATCTGGAACATTTTAGTCCCAATCATCTATCAACCTCCCTTCTTCCCTTCAACTGAGTTTTCTATAGGCATTAGTATGTGACTTAAAAAAAATGATTA